>NC_021165.2:68898392-68934870 GCF_000331145.2 Cicer arietinum | reverse complement strand
AAGCCGATAAGAATGTCTGCGTGTGGAGGCGTGAAGAGAGTGGGACCCACATATGTCTTTCCGTTTTGACGGGACACACGGGTCCCGTTAAGTGCATTGCCGTTGAAGAACAAAAGGAGGAGGAGGATGATAATCGTGATTGTGTGAAGGAAAATCAACGGTGGATAGTTTACACTGGAAGTTTGGATAAGTCTGTAAAGGTATGGCGCGTGTCTGAATACGCGCCAAAATTGAAAATGATGCAAGGTTGGGCAGCTTTGAATTCGCCTTATGAATATGAATCCTCCCCCGCCACCAGATTGAGTTATTCTGCCCCAGGAACAATCAGTGTCAACAATACCAATAGCAATACAAGACACTTGCAAAAATAAAATATTCACTTTTTCTTTTTCTTTTTAAATTCATCAATATAATTATAGTTTAATTCTTATACTTGGTTGGCCGGTGTAAAACAACCATCACAACTGTTCATGGGAGTTTCATCTTAGAGATCATACCTATTATGCAAATCAAATATTTTTAATGATTTCATAGGTGTAATTAATTAATAGTTTAAACACTAAATATCTTAATTAATTATGATTATGTGTATTATTTTTTTGTCTTAAAATAATCATTGCAATAAACTATTTCGTATTGATAAAGAAAAAATATATAATGAATGAAAGAAAACGGTTTATTTTATAAAATTAATTAATAATTTTTTTTATAAACATAAAATGGAAAATAATACATACAGCATAATTAAATGACACAATTAGAATAAACTAATTAAAATTGCATTGACAATAAAAAATAATAATTATGATCCAATTGAAAAATAATAATAAAAATTAAATTGAAAATTATTATAGAATAAATATGATATATTTTTGGGAAAATTCTTCTTGATGAAGATGTCAATTAATTATGTGCATATACTAAAAATGATGATAATAAAAGAGTAAAGGTGGAATTGAGTGGGGCCGTTGAAAATGGACGGTTGTGATGAATAGCGACTTGAGGGTGTGGTTGTACCTGATGAAATTGAAGGGACCAATTTGTTTCCCTTGAAGAAAGGATGGAGTGCTTGAAAATTGAAATTGAAGTATAATTGTTTGGTTGTTTGTGGTATTGCCCTCAATGGGAGGGACTAATGGCTGCCTTGGTTTGTTACAGGACAATTTTACACATTATTGGCAATGGACAACGCTTCATTTTCTATTGGGCTGGGAGTGCTAGACGACATTCAAGACTTTTGTTTTAATTGTTGAATAAGAAGGTTGAAAGGTTACCTTAAATTGTGGTTTTAAGGTACTGTGGTTATGATTCATGTCGAGATTCTGGGTTCCCGTTTGTTTGGGGTACTTGGGAGGGATTAGTAAGAGTTTGTAAATGTGATTTTGCATGTATTGTATAGTACTTATAGTTTTTGTAGTTGTGACTCTTTCTTTATATTTGAATATTTTTTGTTTTTTTAAGTATATTTGAAGCTGGCTCAAAGCAATTGCCTTTCCTTTTAAGAAAATTAATGATGTATTTTATGAAACTAAACATTAAGACTGTTGTATATATATATATATTTTTATAAGATAAACTTAATTTATTTCATTAAAAATCAAATCATCAATATATGTTAAAATCAATTACAAGATGAGAAATGACTATATTTAAGAATGTTGTAATTGACCTACATTTTGTGCTTTTTCATTCATTGAAACATTGACAAACGTTAATTCACATGTTTTATTTTCTTAATCCTTCATAACAAATTGTATGATTTTTTTTAAAAAAAAATAGCAAATATTTTTACTATTATTATAAAGTAAAAAAAAAAGAAAATAGAGATGAACGCTTACTTTTTTATGCTTAAAAATAAGTAGCTATGAATCATGGACCATCCATCCTGTTTGATTTGTGTCATGTTTCATTTCAAAATGTAGGTCATATGATGTTAGGCAAAGGGTAATATGTATTCAATTTTGATTCTTAGTGCTCTATGTATTCAGTTTTATCTTTTTTTTCTTTTTCCGTTTATTATCTATCGACATATTCGATTATGTCAAAAGAGTTAAAATTCATTGATTTCTTCGACTCTCCTTAATGATTATGGATGACAACATAACCCGCATTCAAGGATATTTATTAAAATCCGTTTTGATTGGACACATGAATAAGTACGAATTTTCTCCGAAATTAAAATTCAGGGGCAAGAACGGATTTGGGAGTGGTGATATCCACCCAGCACCCACACTTGAACTCGTTCTGCAAGTAATATTATTATAACTTTTTAATTTTATATATATATACATATTAAATATACTTAATATTTTTTTAAATATTAAAAATTATAATCTTATCTATATAGAAAATATTTTTTAATTTTATTATTTGTTTAATAACAATTATTTTATTATATTAATTATAATAGATATAATATTTAAATTTATAATTATATATATATATAATTATAAATTTAAATATTATATCTATTATAATTAATATATCTATATATATATATATATATATGAATGAGTGCGAGTGTGACAGAGAAACTCGAACCCCGTTGCGGAAAGGGATGAGAGCTTCAATTTTACACTCGTTATAAAATAAGTGTGGATGCAGATTTTTCTCGATTAATCGAATGCGAGAGGAAGTATGCAAGTCGCCCACTCCGCCCGTTGTCATGCCTGTTAACGACAATCACCTCTCCTTAACAATATTAACTACAACCATCTCCTGCAATCACCACCTTCACCTTATCCTCTTACTCGAACTACCCACAAACCTTGCCTTTTTTTGCTGAAATATCTACATGGCTTTGATTATCGCTTTGTGAGAGGGTCATAAACTTGCCAAAGCAATGCACCCGGATCTACCATGACAAACTAAATAATTAGAATTCACACCGGAAGAGGATCTAGCACTATTAAAAACTCATTATTTAGTGATCAATTGAGACACCTAAATAATTTATGAATAATATTTTAATTATGATATTTATCCAAATATACTTTATACTTATAGCTGTGATTAATAATTTGAGTATCACAAAGATACTGTATATTTGAGCTTATGTATTTGGCTCAAACGTTAAAGACAAATAATATATTTTTATTTTTAAGGTGAGATGTGTATTATAGGTTTCACTTGGTTCTTAGCTCTTCATCCATTGAAGAAGGGTGATTTAAGGTATTTTTTTTTGCCTAAAATAACTTCACCAACTCGTTGTTTACCTTTTAATTAAATAAGCGTTTTTCATATATATATTTAATTTGTTTTTTTTCTGTTTTGATCAAGTGCACATTTAGATTCAATAAATAACGTTGACGTCTTCAATATTACAACTTTAAAAACATGAATATTTTGAACACTTCAATTCTGTCATATATATATATATATATAGAGAGAGAGAGAGAGATATATTTTATGAAAATTGTAGATATTATTCATTTTTATACTATTAACTTGAATGTTGAATTTGTTTATTGATTTATTCTTTTTAATTTTAATAATTTTAAATTATATTATTCTAGATCGATATTATTTACCAATTTGAATAGAAGAAAATCATTTTTGTAAAAAACAAAAAAGAAAATCACTTGGTTGGTCCGTGCCCATTTATTGGACATATATCAAACCAGATACCAAACCATGGGCCTGTGACATGCTTGGGCCGTTAGTTTGATAACCCCAAAACTCAAGACAGTTTCTTCTCTACTTGTATTCTCAAATATACATGTTGACAAAAAAAAAATCTCAAATATACCATATAAATTGGTCAATTTTAACATATATTTTAACAAAAATAACACATTTGAATTGGACAATTCAAACAAAAGTTTGCTACTTCTGAAAAAACATGAAAGGAGAAGAAGCTTACAAACTCAAAAGCCACACAACCAGGACTTCATATTTTATGCATTAAGTGTGTGATGCAAATGATCCTTTAAATATTTTAGAGACATTATTCTAATCTTAACAATTAAACTTATAATAAAAAAAGGTACAATTTTAATAATTAAAAACTATTTTAAAATATTATATTGTTTACCAAATAAAGTACAAAAAACTCAAACTTAAACATAAACAAGTTAATCTCAATTTTTTTACAACGGCCAATATTAGTAATTAATATATAGTTAATATTGTTAGGGTTTAGGGTATATAAGTCATTCAATACTTGATTGTTATTTTTTAAACCAACAAAATCATCTCATTAGTTTCAATACAAGGTGGGCTGAAATAAAAAATGTAAGAGCTAGCATATATCTGTGACACCTTTGCAAAAACATAAGTGACAAAGTTCATTTGTCTCTTAATAAAATTTAGACCAAATTTTAGGATAAGCTTTCTATGAGGAAGGGGTGAGATGGTGTAGGATGTCGACATCTGTATGGTTTTAATCTTGTATTTTTGGGGAAATAAAGTTAGAAACTTCTTGGCAATCTGGATGCTTCAGTTTCAAAAATATTCATAGTTAAATACTTTATGAATGGAAATTTTTTATGTGCAACTTTTTAGACACAATCCTAGTTACGTAGGGATAACTAAAATACTTTATGAATTGAAGTTGAATTGTCTAAAATTCTAATTTTCTAAGAATTTTCAATTATCCCGTTCAAAGACACTCTAATATATGTTTCATGAAATTCTCAAGATGCTGCTGTTGAGAAAAAAGATTGAAAGGGTACCTTAACACAATGTGAATGTTTCTCTAGCTCTAAGTGCTTTCCATTATACTACATTGCTATGATATGAGGTTTAAGGAATTGTTCCATTCTCTTATAATTGGCCGAAAAACTGTTTATGGTTATTGGATTGGAATAATTTTATTTTCAGAAATATGTACAAACGCAGTTCTACAAACAATTTAGAAATTGACGTATGAAAAATAGAGTGACATGAGAGGACTCAAGTTACATCTCATGAATCCTTTCACTTGTAGGTAAGGAGTGGATTCAATAAAAATAATCCATAGAATTTTTAATTTTTTATATAGGCAAAAAAAAGAGCAAGAGTGAATTAGAGAAGTAAATTTCCATTACAAATAACTAAGTTATAGATAGATAGATGGAGTACACCGAATATTTACAAGCCATACATCTTAATTAATAAAAAAAACACAAGAAGCTAGAAAATTAATGTATCTTTGTTATGTATGCATAAATTAAATATCACCAAGGCACGAATCGATCCATAAGCAAACAAACCGTTGCCTCGGACATAGTTGAAGAGTCAGAGACAGAGGTGTTTCTGGTATCAGCAACTTTGTCCTTGTTTTGATGTGTTTCTAGTTTGGGTTTGGAAAAGAAAGGCTTGCTTGGAAGAACTTTTTCTCTCAGCTTTGTTAGCTCCCCAACCCATACCTCTACAATTGCAGACATTTTTGTTTTTTTGGATTTGTGTTTTGAATATTATGAATGAATGAATGAATGAAATGATGGGACATATGTTATATATATGTGAGAAATAATAGTATTAATTACTAGGGGCATTTAATTGATACCTTGTGTTGGATGCGGTGGCACACAGAAAGGAAAGGATTATGACTGACTGTATATTGAATCGGATATACTCAAAACTTTGGGATATTCTAATATTCTATTCTGTGGGACATTTATTTTTCCTGTTATTACTGCTCCGTCCATTCAAAAACTTTAGTGGTTTAAGGTTTTTTTGGTAGACCAAATGGTATGGTATATACCTTGAATTTTGGATATCATATTCAACAAGAGACTGGTTTAAGGTGTTTTAAGTAGATTAAATAATAATTATGGAAATGATGTATTATTTTTGTACAAATATATAATTGATGTATTTTGATGTTAAAATATATTTCATTAACTATTAGTTGTTCTACAAATCTGATTTTTTTATACAGAGATGGTAAATACTTTACTATAAATAAGTTTTTGCATATAAAACATCTTAATTATAAAGGGAATATGGAATGATTGAATGAAGGGAATATTCGTTGTAAAATTATGGATAGTTTAACCTTTTTTTTATTTTTTTACTTTTAATAATTCTCTCTCTGTTTTTTTTTTTTTCTGATTCTTATAAAAATGAAATTTTAGTAAGAGTTTGACCGAGAAGCAAGTAAAATATTATAAAAAATTATTATAGTGAGAATTTGAAATGGGATTTTTTCAAATGATTCGATTTGATCTTTAGCTGACATTAAATAATTACTTGAATTCAATTATCTGACTTTTAATAATTTATTATTCAGTTATACAAATTAAAATAATTCAATTTTTTTATTTTATATATCTTTTTCAACTATGACAAACATTTTTGGTAAAAACACTATGATAAACATTTTAATCAAATAATTTTTTATTTTTTAATTCTAAATTTATGTATTTAAAATAAATAAAAAATCGTCATTTTAATTTTTGAAACTATAAATGTTGATGATTTGGTCACTATGTTTATGAAATAGTAATTTAGTCTCTTGGATTGTAAAATATTAATTAATTTAATTTTTTTTCTTTTAAAATTTGCATTACATATTAAAGATTATATGTATTTTGATATAATAAAAGACTATTTAAGTTAATATTTATATCTTATATTGAGTTTGATAAATATTTACTAAAGAATTTTTTTGATAGAAAGATTAAATCGATGAATTTTTCTTAATTTGAAATACTAAATTATTTTTTCTTAAATTTAAGGGACTATTCGTCGACTTTTACAATGTCGTGTACTAAAATTTCTATTTACTCAAATTTTAATATTTCTCAACTAGTGTGTTGTTAATTTGAGTAGAAAAGAAAAACTAGTATTGCTAAGAGATTCAAAAGAACTAGCGGTATCTTAACTTATTTATTATTTTACATACAAAACTTTAAAAAACGGTATATTTCATAACTGAAAACAATTAAATGTTGTAAGGAAAAAAAAATCAGAAATGAAGCTAAATAAAAAGAGTGCTTTTCTTTATAGATAAAATATCTATCTGGATGGGATAGCCCAAATTACTAATTAATCCTTAATTTTATTATTAGATTCTTATTGATTGGAGTTTTGTTTTGACATAGATTAAAAAAAATAAAAATAAAAGATAAGTGAAAGAACTCAGTTAAATTTAATTAGAATTGCCCCAATTGATAATGAATTAGAGTTATCACAAACATGATTAAGAATGAGACATTTATTGTCCGTCCACCCAAATATTGTGATGAATAATGATAAGTGATAGTATACTAAATATATAAATTGGTCATTTAAATTGTATGTGTCGATTAAATTAGTCACTAAATTTTTTGAATTGGTAAATATATTTATGAAATTGTAAAAAAAATCAAAATAATTCATATGTGACTTTTTGTTGTTAGATATTTTGATGCAATATTGTAATTAAATATGCGATTTATTTATATTGATCACACATCAATGTCATCTTCTGGAGACAAATTTATCTATGAAATTTTATTATTTCAGAGATAAATTTGTGAGTAATTGTAATTGTATGTAGACTTATTATTGACAAACTAATTCATAAAAGATTTAAATTTCATAAAAAAAATTAATATACATTTTAATGATATTGATACGAGTTCAACATGGAGGGGTTAAATATTCAATTAACATATCACGTCATAATATTTAACGATAAAAATTTAAATACGAGACTGTAATAACTATTATTTTATAATTTTAGAAATATATTTTAAAATTTATAAAATTCAGAAATTAATTTAACTGATGTTTTTTATTAAAAGTACTAATTTGTCTATTCATTCGCGATTATATCTATCATGCTTTGAAATTTTTTTAGGCAAAACGGAGAAGTTGGAGTAGTCTCAATCAAGCATTCAATTGATTCTTGTTTTTCTTTTTTCAACAAGTCTATTTGTATTTGGATCTCTCATGACAATACAACAACCGTGTAGATAGTTTAATATAGAAGGATAAACTTTATCTCTAAATTTAATAGTCTTTTACAATTATTGTATAATGCAATTCCAGCAAGGAATCCAAACCCGTTATTTCCTTGGATAATTAATACTTTGGGCCTTTGAAACTTTTGTATGGTAGCATGCCTCTTTATTTTGATTTATGAAATGTGACAGTTCAATATACACAAGCTCCTAATGTAATTCATTCCTCTGGTGTTGACAAAAATACCATCATATAATCTTTTAATTTTTATCTTTTTTTTAATACATTTTCTCTCTAATTAAAAATATTAATTGAATAGTTAAAATTAAAACATGATTTATCCTTTTTATTTCAACTGGAGAAAATTTATTTTCTCTCACTCCATCTTCAAATACTTTTATTAAGAGTACCGTTACTTTTATATTTTAAATTTCTCGATACTCATTTTCTTTTTATGTTTCTCTTGCAAACACATCAGCAACATACTATATATCAAATCAATTTATTTATTTATTTTTTCTCTCTTAAAATATAAACATATATGTATATATGTTGGGTGGATGAATGTCGATACAAAAATTTCTCTCATTAATTCATTGGTTTGGTTAGGCTGCATTTGTCACAAAAGTCCAAGTCCATAAGGGCATATTCTGTTTTTCTCTTTGAAAACAGTTTAATCCTAAAGTTTGAAATATTAATTAAAAAGATGTTCGCGTTGAACTAAAAACAATCATTAGATACAAATTTCAAAACATTTGATTGATATATAAGTCCTCTTGACACATCCACAGAAAGAAGAGCAACTATAAACCTATGGAAGGAGATACCCAATAACCCTCTTAGTCCATTTAACTTGATTTCAAGTGTATGCTTATATTCCAAAGATAAGTTATATGGTATAGTGCAACAAAAAGATGGAATGGTCCCGTTGAATGAAATATTAAAATAAAAAGTTAATGATAGACTAAAATAGCACTAAATCCTTTTTCATAATTCTTGAAGCACTAAGAATATATGAATCTCCACGATACATGTTAAGAATCATGGTTGAACACAAGAAAGAGAGAAATAATTAAAGAAAAAAAAATTAAAATAATTATTTGAAGAAAATATTTTTACAATTAAAGTATGATGCACTTTTATATAACGCTATTAATTATGTAACTAACGTAACAACTTCCACCTAACTATAAATAATTTTAACTACATTTAATAATACACCTGCACAATATCCCGATTGATTTCATATGAAAATATAATTAAGTTAGTTGAATAAATAGTTAATTTAAATATAAAAAATAAGTTTAATTTAATTACATATACAAATTTTAACAAGATCTAAATTAACTATCTGGTTAATTGAATTAACTAAATGTTTACATAAAATTAACCAAGTGTTATAAGTGTACAAGATATGTATCCATGAAACATTTTTGTTCTTGAAACCACTTCAAACTTTTTCTTCTTCTTCTTCTTGTAACTAGATATACTATGTAAAAATAAACTCAAATAAATCCGCCTTTTTTGGACTTCATAATATATTGAATCAGTAACCATAAGAACAAAAAAAGAGCTTTTATGCACGTTCATAAATTAAAGAATTGTGATATGTTTTTTTATAAATTAATAAATTAACGATAATTTTTATAATCCAAAGAGTTATTTATTAATTTTTGTGTTTTAGAAAATAAGAAGAAAAAAAAATATTATCTTGTTGTTTATAAGTACTAAACTAATTTACATCTAATGTAAACTTAAGACACTTCATTTCTACTGAAACGATATTCATACCCTTATTTCATTTTAAACTAACAAACGTATTACATATTTTCATTAAGCAGGAGTTGTTCTTCTAAAAAAAAAAAGAGGTTGATGAAGGAACAATATATACACATTCACACGTGAATTATCAGGGGTTAAGAAACTCCTTGGTTTGATTCAAGGATTAAAGCATTCAACAAGCATGGTAAGTGAAGCTTCGGAAAACAGGAACCTAGGCTTGTAAAATTGAACTTGTTGAGCAACAACAGTTGAAGTGTTGTCCTTTTGTTGAGTGGAGCAAGCAGAGTAACTGCTCTCAATTTGTTTCTTTTCCTTTTCCCTTAGTTTGGACATCTCGCTTGTCCAAATATCCACAAGTCCAGACATCGATTACTAAAGACACTATTTCTTATGTTTGCTTAGATTTGTTGGACTTGAGCCATATATATATAGAGAGAACCCATTCGGTTAACTAATATAAAAATTATAATTCTTAAAAAATTATTAGTTGCAGTGATTTTAACAATCAAGAGTTTCATTCATTAAAATATTTTATTAATAATAAGTAGTTGAATAGTTATATGAGTTCAAATATAATAAATATAATAAAATTTAGGGAGTATAATCTATATGACTCAAGTATACACTTAACCTAATATTTATATTTAGTCAAATGATTAAAAACACGGTGAATTTAAATATGGATAGCCTTATTTATTCCTAATTCATTTAACGAAAATAAAATTTATGTGATATTTCTTTATTGAATGTAATATTTTTTATTAAATGAAATATTAGTAAAAACTATTATTTGAGCTGAATTTTTAATTAAATGTGTATAATTTTTTATTTTATTTTTGAGTGGGTATATGATGTTGTTATACAAAGTAAAAACATGTTTAATTTTTGTTTTTAGTGTGTCAGAAATGCATTATTGTGGGCCCCATTATACTACGAATGAAACAGAGGCGTAAAACAGGAACTAGCGATACCGTGGTATATAAAGTTAGTGTAAATAAAACAATAACATGTTGAATTTATTTGCAAATATCTGTTGGCTCAATCAGATTCAGTTTTACGACATACGAGGTTTGCATACCTCCACGTGGCAAAGGTGTTGTGCAAGGATAACTCATCATCAGCCTATCCTTTATCTTCAGGATATATTGATTCTTGCACGTTCTACAACTAGGATGTTTGAAACCGGATTTTGTATATATGTATATCTTATTTTTAAAAAAAGTTTCCTTAATTGTCGAAAATAATTTCTTTAAGTATTTTTTTTTTTAAATAGGAGATCGTTCTTAGGAAAGTGACTACTTGAAGACTAATTTTTTGAAATTCAATAGAAGGTTGGGGAAGCGACCTCTAACCGAGTAATATTACTCATTTAGAAATCGTTTCCTCAGGAAACGACCTTCTATTGAATTTCAAAAAATTGGTTTTCGGGTAGTCGCTTCCCTAAAGAACGACCTCCTATTGAAAAAAAAAAAAAATAGAACATTTAGAAAAATAATTTTCAAAGTAAGGTAATTAAAGATTTTTTTTTAAAATAAAGATATATATATATATATACAAAAGTCGTTAGGAACCACATGAATACAAATATAAATTTCAAGGGACTATGAATTGTTAAGTTTTTTTTATTTGCTTCAACTAGATGTTAAGTTTTACAATACAATTTAAACACTTGATTTTCGCCGTCCTTAATTTGTTTTTTTTTATAATTTCGTATTCTCTTTAATTTTATTTTCTTTTTCATTTATTAAAAAATGGTAGTTTTAGGTTATTTTTTAATTCATAATCATTGATGCTTTTATTTCCTCTATTTTAACATAAATAAATAGTTTTTACACAAATTAAATTTTTTTTCTTCGTATTCATATTCGTGATTTTGTTGTCACAAATTACGTCTTGAGTAGTGAACATTGCAAATTCGGAGGAATGTATATTCCGATCGCTTTGATTTTGTCACTTATTTATAGGTATTATGTCGTTATATGTTTGTTAATTTAGATATTGTAAATATGTTTGTAAATTCATCTTTTTTTATTTTTAGTTATGTTGAATTTGTATTTATATTTGATGTATTATAACAATTTGAATGAATATCGTTTTCTTTGGCAAAAAAAAAAAGTTTTCTTGCTGCAACTTTTTTTCCCATATGAGTATATTTCCCCCGACATATATTCTTACATTGTGAAGGCTCCTTCCAAATTCACTATAAGATTCTCGTACCAAATAATACACCTCAATGCAGACTCAAACACTTGGAATTTGTTTCAATTTTATCCTTTTCCATCCTAGCAATTCCCATACAAATTATAGATTTCCCTTATTTCCACTATGCTTTTAAGCTTGATAACTTTGAGCATGCAACTATGTTCATACACCTTGCTTTGTTTGCTGGTTTTTCACTCTCTACTGAGTTGATTGATTCACTTGAACTCTTCTCTAGATTTGTTGGTATATTTAGATCCTCAGTTTTCATTCAAGAGCTTCTCTAGATTTGTTCCTGAAGGATTATGATGAATTTGGGTTGGGAGAGTGGTAGAGAAATTCACGGAGCAGTTACCTGTGGTTCGAAATAGGCGGATTTTCAGGCTAAATGGAGTTCAATTGGATACTTTCTGCTATAATGATATTTGCAAGAGTTGTGTGCTTGAAATTGACCAAAAAATGTACCATTGTTGACAGGAATATGAGAGAATTCAAAAGTAAAGTTATGGATTCCACTATGGTCAATGAAGGTTTCAAGCTAGCCAAATAATATACCATGGTTTGTACTTTTTTATTGAAGCTAAAGGTTAAATAAAAAGATAGACTAAGTACGGATTCTATAGGCTAATTATAATATAATTGCCTTGCATACATATGGATTATGGATTTACTAAACATTTCCTCTTATAAGAATTTTCATCTTAGAACTAGAGATACAATGTCAAATTAGGTACATAAAAAAAAGTCGGTAAGTCAATCTCTCCCAAATATCTTTCACAATATTGTAGTTAAGTCTATTGATGTAGGCTTTTGAGATTAATTTTTATCGCCATCCACCCTTCAACTGCACGTCTAAACCTCATAGATCTTGGAACCCAAGAACGTTCTTGGTTTGTGACCGAAAACGTTCTCCGTATTTTGTTTTGTGTAATTCAAGTTAGTTTGATTGTATGTAAGTTAGTTAGTAACAATGTAATAGAGACTATGTATAAATAGCATACTCATCTAAATAAACAATAACATTTTTCATTTCATTCATTCCTTCTTTCTGGTTTTACTTCCATTGCAAGTAAAACACCCATAAGTGGTATCAGAGCAAGGTTTCAATCCCATTGAAAAACACAAGCGAAGTGTAAGGATAAACACAAGTGAAGTGTGAGGATCAAACACAAGTGTAGTGAGGATGACTTCAAGTGCAAACAATGGAAATTTTCCCAACCCACATGCCACATTTCGATGGAAAAGATTGGAATAGATGGAGAGTGTAGATTCGAGCATTGTTTGGATTTCAAGAAGTGTTGGAAATCATAGAGAAAAGTTTTGAAGATCTAAGAGCCAATCCAACAGAGGAACATAGATCAAGATTAAAAGAAAACAAGAAGAAAGATTGCAAGGCCATCTTCATTCTTCATCAATGCCTTGACATAACCAACTTTGACAAAAATTTCTGATGCAAGAAGTGCAAAAGAAGCGCGAGACATGTTGGAGAAGTGTTATTCTGGTGGAATCAAGGTCAAGAAAGTGAAATTGTAGACCTTACAGAAACAGTTTGAATTGTTGCAAATGGAGGAACAAGAGAAGGTTTCAAATTTAATTTCAAGATTTAGGAGCATCACAAGTTAGATGGCTAGTTGTGGTGAGAAGTTGACTGAACAAAAATTGTGTAAAAAGATCTTGAGATCATTGCATCCCAGGTTTGATTACGTTATGTGTGCGATTGAAGAATCTAAAGACATTTCTGCATTGAGTCTTTAAGAGTTGCAGGGAACTCTAGAAGCAAGAGACTTGAGAATGGATGAAAGAATAGGGTGTAATTCTGGGAATCAGACATTGGTAGCATATGCCAACAAGAGAATATACCAGAAAAAGAAATGGAAGAAGAATAAATTCAAGAAACCTGAAGATAAGTCCGAATCTTCATCAAAAGGAGGAAATTTGAGTGGTAATTCAAAATGAAAATAAAGAAACTTTGATAAGAAGAAGGTGCAATGTTACAACTGTGAGAAGTTTGGACATTTTGCAGATGAATGATGGGCTGGAAAAGGAGGGAAACATAAGAAGAAAGAAGAAGATGATACTCAAGGCTCCTCTTTCAAAGAACATAACCTTTGTCATCAACATACAAGCTGTTGATATTCAATGTTTGAAGGCAACAAGTTCAATTGATGAAAACTGGTTGTGGCATTCAAGATTTGGCCATCTTAACTTCAGAAGCTTACAACAACTTGGAGTCAAGAAGATGGTGAGTGAAATTCCTATCATTGATGTCCCTGAGAAGCTGTGCAAAGTATGTATGGCAGGTAAACAACCAAGAAATTCCTTTCAATCACAAGTGCAAGCAAGAACATCTAACGTTCTTGGAGTGATTCATAGTGACATATGTGGACCATTTGAATTGCCATCATTAGGAGGTAATAAGTATTTCATAACTTTTTTTGATGAATTTAGTAGAATGATGTGGATTTATTTGATTAAAACCAAAGATGAAGCATTGGAGACATTCAAAAACTTCAAGATTAAAATGGAGAAACAAAGTGGAAAACCCATCAAGGTGTTAAGGGCAGATGGATGAGGAGAATATACTTCACATGAATTCAATGATTTTTGTGTCAATAATAGAATTGAACATGAGGTAACAGCTCCCTATACATCTCAACACAATGGCCTAGCTGAAAGGAGAAATATAACTATTCTAGACATGAATGGAAGCATGATAAAAGAGAATGGTATGCCACATAAGTTCTGGGGAGAAGCTGCATCAACTGATGTCTATATTCTGAACAAAAGTGTAACAAAGAAAAAGAAGAAAGCATCAGAGGAGATCTAGAGTGGAAGAAAGCCAGCAGTGAGGTATTTAAGAACATTTGGTGCTCTGTGATTTAAACATGTAGCAGACCATAAGAGAAGAAAGTTGCATGACAAAAGTGAAGCAATGATCTTGGTAGGGTATCATCCAACATGTGCCTACAAATTGTATGATCCTATCAGAGGTAAGGTGGTGGTCAGTAGGGATGTCAAGATTGTTGAACATGAGAGCTAGAACTGGAAACAGAAGCAAATTGCCAGCAACCAACACTGGGACTGGGAGCAAGCAACCAGCAGCACAAACCAACCTTCACAAATTCCTTTGCAAGTACAAAATGAGCAGCATACCAATGGAAATAGAGATGAAGAGATAATTGAATCAATCAGATCCCAAAGAACAAGAAAGCCACCAACTTATTTACAAGAATTTAAAGTGTACAATGACAATAAAGTTGACAACAATTGAGATTTAGTACATTTTGCTTTATTTGTTGATACAAAACCTTTAAATATGGAAGAGACATTGAAGAAAGGACCCTGGAAGAAAGCAATGATGGAAGAGATCGATGCAATTAAGAAGAATCAAACATAGTACTTGACAAATTTGCCTCCAAAACAGAAGCATGTTGGAGTAAAATGGGTCTACAAGTTGAAGTTGAACCCAGATGGAACAATTGTTAAGTACAAAGCTAGATTGGTTGCCAATGGATTCCTACAAAGAGCATGCATAGATTATTCTGAAGTGTTTGCTCCAGTGGTCAGAATCGAGAGAATCGAGCTTGTAATAGCACTGACATGTGCTAGGGGCTGGCTGATGTGCCAGCTTGATTTGAAATCTGCATTTCTGAATGGATGGCTGGAAGAAGAGGTGTATGTCTCTCAACCACCAAATTTTGTGATTAAGGGAAATGAGGATAAAGTACTCAGATTGAGGAAAGCTCTATATGGTTTGAAGCAAGCACCAAGAGTTTGGAACAAAAGAATTGATTCATTTTTAATTAGCATTGGATTGCACATTTAAATATGGAGTTTATGTGAAGCATTCCACACTGAATGGAGAGCTTGCAATGATCTTGTTGTGCCTATATGTTGATGACTTATTGGTGAATGGCAACAGCAACAAGACAATTATAGAATTCAAAGAAATCATGAAGGATCAGTTCGAAATGACAGACTTGGGCAAATTGAGCTACTTTCTGGGCATGGAGTTTGCTGAAACTAAAGAAGGTCTGCTGATACATTAGAAGATCTATGCTAGAGAAATCCTGAGAAGCTTCAATATGGATGATTGCAACCCTGTAGTCATTCTAATGGAGATCAATGCAAAGTTGGAAATAGAAATTAAAGAGGAGCTGGCTAATTCGACCTTATTCAAACAAGTTGTTGGTTCCCTAAGATACTTGTGCAATACAAGGTCTGACATTTGTTATAGTTTGAGAGTGGTAAGCAGATTCATGGAGAGACCCAAGCACTCTCATTGGCTGGTAGTAAAAAGGATCATGAGATATATCCAAGGCACAATTGGGCATGGAATTATGTTTGCAACATATTTGAAACATGAAAATAAAGACTTAGTGGGATATTCAGATTGGTGTGGAGACAAGAATCATAGAAGGAGCACTTCAGAATATGTGTTCAAATTCATGAAATCACTAGCTTGGAGCTCAAAGAAGCCGCATGTGATAACATTATCATCATGTGAAGCTGAGTACATTGTTGGCAGCTATGCAGCCTGTCAAGCATTGTGGTTGGAATTATTAACAACATAGCTAAAAACTAAAATTTGCAGGCCAATTCCATTGATGATTGACAACATTTCAACAATAAATCTAGCAAAGAACTTTGTGTCTCATGGAAGAAGCAAACACATTGAGGCAATGGTTCACTTCTTAAGAGATCAAGTTGGAAGAAGCAAATTGAAGCTCATTTATTGTCAAACTGAAGTTCAACTAGCTGATATAATGACCAAGGTCTTGAGAACAAGTAGATTTGAATAGCTAAGAAGATTTCTAAGTGTAAAATCACTTAGAAACTTGAATTAAGGGAAAGTGTTGGAAACCAAGAACGTTATTGGTTTGTGATTGAAAACGGAGAACGTTCTCCGTATTCAGTTTTGTGTATTTCAAGTTAGTTTGATTGTATGTAATCAACTAACTAACTAACCACTTAGTTAGTACGTTAGTTAAGAAGAAGTTAGTTAAAAACAATGTAATAGAGGCTATGTATAAATAACATACCCATCTCAATAAACAATGTAATAGAGGCTATGTATAAATAACATACCCATGTCAATAAACAATAACATTTTTCATTTCATTCATTCCTTCTTTCTGGTTTTACTTCCATTGCAAGTAACGCGTTAACAATAAAGTGATGGGATTCAATGTGGTAATGTTGTTGTGCGTTCAAGTTCGAACTTGGTGAATGAATGATCAAGAAGAAGGGATGAAGAAGAAAAAGGGTCAGTGAAAAGGGCAAAAAATATTTGATTTTTGGGTACAGACAGGGGCTGATCCTGTGGTAAAGCCAGTTCTTGCGAGCTAGATAATGTTTTTTTTTAAAGGAAAAAATAATAACATTTGATATAACTTTTTTTTTATGACTTTTTCGGTTCATCTTTCTACCACATTTTTCATATAATACATCCAATAAATCTATATAATTTAATTAACAATTTTTTTTTTTTATACGAGAAAAGAAAAATAACGCTACAAAAAAAAAACTATTCTATAATAAAAGAGACTTAGAGCATGATAGATATAAACATGACTCATGTAATCTAATACGTGATTGTGAACTTTTAGTTCCCTTTTTGGCGAGAACATCTTTAGAATATTCCTTTCGCAGGAAATATGATGAAGTGAAAACTCTGATTTCTTCCTCATGTAATTAGTGATGATCTCCAACTTGTTAGAATAGTGGTGAAGACGTTGGAGTCTGAATAGTCCACCACGCTATTAAAATTTGTGTCTGAACAAAATTTAGAATCGATTAGTAAAGCTTGATACCGTCTTTAATATTTATCAAGAACTGATATTCAATAATTTATAAATCATTTTTTAAAATTTTTTAAATAACAAAAAATTTGATATTTTATGTTTGTTTGTTGTAATAAGATTTTTTTTTATTTTTTATAAACTATTAAAAAATAGTTTCTCATTTGAACTAGTTTTAGATATTTTTTAAATGATTATTTTTTGAAAATAAATATGATATATAGATGAAAATTTAAAAAATTCTTATTTTTAAGTGATTTTTTTTATTTATGAAATAAGCCGTAAGAAACTAATATTTATTTGTCACTTATATTTTGAACTTTGAACGCACAACAGCATTACTCCCACAACAGCAAGAACCGAGCCCAGCTCCGAACCCCCACCACCACTTCCAGTCGTCGACGATGAGCGTTCCGAAGGCGGTAGCAGCGACTATCCGATTGAGAGTTCCGGCAGCAGCCGCACGTCCAGCGCCACCATTGGTACCTCAAGACAACGCGTTTGATTTCACAGTTAAATCTCCTTCCGTCACCTGGTACCTCAAGAAAGCCGCCGGCATCAAATCGGGAAGTACACGTCCACGTCATATCTCAAATTTCTCCCTTCTCACTACTACTTCCCCTTCCCCACCCCCACCACCAATCACTGAAACCACACTCCTCAATTTCATCCAATCTTTTCACTGGCATTTCGTCGAACACCTTGCGAACCTCACCCCTTCCCTTCTCTCTTCCACACTTTCCCACCTTCACCTAAACCCACAACTCGTTCACACTCTCCTCACCCATCTACACAACCAACCTCACTGCTTCGACCTCACTACCCGTTGCATCGCCGTCTGCATCCTCTACCGTCTCCCATCACCCAAACCAGCTCTCCAAATCCTTCACCCTGTTATCCTCACCACCACCCCCACCATCATTTTCAACCAATTGTCACTAGCCCGCAGCCGTCTCAATACGAAAACCACCATCGTCTTTGACCTTCTCCTCACTGCTTATTGTCATCTCAGGAAACCCACTGAGGCTCTTGAGTGTTTTCACTTGATGACACAAAATGGGATTGTCCCCAAAACCGAAACATGCAATCAGGTTTTGAGTCTTTTCCTGAAATTGAATAGAACCCAAATGGCTTGGGTTTTGTATGCTGATATGTTTAGGATGAAGATCAAATCTAATGTTTGCACTTTTAACATAATGATCAATGTTTTGTGTAAAGAAGGTAAGTTGAAAAAGGCTAAGGAGTTTATTGTTTATATGGAAGCTTTTGGTGTGAAGCCTAATATTGTTACTTATAACACACTTATACATGGATACTGTTTAAGAGGCAAGTTTGAAAGGGCTCATGCGATTTTTCAAAAGATGAAAGATAAAGGTCTCAAACCGGATTGTTATACCTATAATTCTTTTATTTCTCGGTTGTGTAAAGAAGGAAGGATTGATGAGGCAGCTGATTTACTTTGTAAAATGTCGGAGTTTGGTTTAGTTCCTAATGCTGTAACTTATAATGCTTTAATTGATGGGTGCTGCAATAAAGGGGATTTGGATAAGGCTTTTGGTTATAGGGATGAGATGATGAGTAGAGGCATAGTTGCTTCTCTTGTCACCTACAATGTGTTTATTCATGCACTGTTTATGGAAAGGAGGATGGGGGAAGTTGAGGATATGATGAAAGAAATGAGAGAAAGAAGAATGGAGCTTGATGTTGTTACATATAACATACTGATTAATGGCTATTGCAGATGTGGGGATGCAAAGAAAGCTTTCACTCTTTATGAGGAAATGGTGGAAAGAAGGATTAGACCGACACTGGTAACATATACATCGCTTATATATGTTCTTGGGAAAAGGCATAGGATGAGGGAGGCAGATGAGTTGTTTAAGAAGACTAAAGACGAAGGTCTGCTGCCAGATATCATAATTTTCAATGCATTGATCGATGGTCATTGTGCAAATGGCAACATCGATAGTGCTTTTCAACTCTTGAAAGAGATGGATGATGCAAAGGTTTTTCCCGATGAAGTCACGTACAATTCCTTGATGCAAGGGTACTGCAGGGAGGGGAAAGTGGAAGAAGCTCGGAAACTTCTTGATGTAATGAAGAGAAGGGGGATCAAACCTGATCATATTAGTTACAATACACTTATTAAAGGTTACAGTAAAAGAGGAGACATGAAGGATGCTTTTAGAGTTAAAGATGAAATGTTGACTATAGGATTTGATCCTACCATTCTCACTTACAATGCTCTTATTCAAGGCTTGTGCAAAAACCGCGAAGGTGAGCAAGCTGAAGAGCTCCTCAGAGAAATGGTCAGCAAAGGCATTACTCCTGATGACAACACCTACCTATCTTTAATTGAGGGAATGGAGACAGATGATGACCTAGGGGGAAATGATGATAAATGAACATGTGCTTATATGGGGATTGGTCGCTGCTATGATCAACAATGTTAGTTAAGTGTAACTGAAATTTGTGCCTCTGAACTCTGAAAGGTAAATGTGGAATAGTGAGTACATATTCAAGTTCAGCTGGTGTGTGTGCAGCTTACCAGTGAAAACTAATCTCCAATTATGGTCCTTTTAATGTTCGATAAATTAATTTCATTGTTTTTTTATTGTACAATTTGGAATTTACTGTTCGTGAAGAAAAATAGGACCATCTATATTTTGTTGCAGATGTGATGAGGCGCATAAATGTGCTGAAAGAGGAGGCTACAAGAATTGCCGAAAATATCACACTTAGTCACAATGAGAAGAGCAAGATAAATTCTGCTCGTTATTCAGCAATGATGGCTCCATTAGTTGTGGCTTTGGAACGTTGTTTAGCTTCAACTTTCTCGAAATCCTGAGACTCCTCATGAAGCTTGGTTCCAAGGAGAGTATAAAGACCAACTGAAATCAGCTATTTTATCCTTCAAGACTCCTCCACCATCTTCTTCAGCTCTATGGGATGTATGGCGGCCTTTTGATGGTATTGCTGCATCCTTGGCTTCTTACCAGAGGAAATCATCAATTTCCTTACAAGAAGTTGCACCGCGCTTGGCTCTGTTATCATCTTCAGATGTTCCGATGCCAGGTTTTGAGAAACAAATGAAAGTACCTGATTCTGGCAAAGCAAGTGATCTTCAAGGGGTTGTCACTATTGCCCCTTTCCACGAACAAATCACTATCTTATCAACAAAGACTAAGCCTAAGAAACTGGGTATACTTGGCTCAGATGGTCATGTACAAACCACTTATGCTTGATGAGTATTGTAATGCACATGAAACTGCTTGAGCAGCAAAGTCAACAGCTTCTTTCATGATTCTGGTTTTGAGAAACAAATGAAAGTACCTGATTCTGGCAAAGCAAGTGATCTTCAAGGGGTTGTCACTATTGCCTCTTTCCACGAACAAATCACTATCTTATCAACAAAGACTAAGCCTAAGAAACTGGGTATACTTGGTTCAGATGGTCACGTACAAACCACTTATGCTTGATGAGTATTGTAATGCACATGAAACTGCTTGAGCAGCAAAGTCAACAGCTTCTTTCATGAAAAGACAAGTGAATGAGTTGAAAGAAGCTCTTCGAAAAACTACCCTCAAGGTCGTTCAGATGGAATGGATGCTTGATGTTTGTTTGAACCCATCATATAACAGAGGAATCAAATATGAGAAGTATCTTGATACCGATGACAGCTTGTATCCAATCATTTTAAACCTCAGCAGATCTAAATTATTGGAAAATATACAATCTGCCATTTCAAAAATCACGTCGTCATTAGATAGCCTTCAGTCTTGTGAACAAACTTCTCTTATAGCTGAAGGACAGCTTGAGAGAGCAATGGGCTGGGCTTGTGGGGTTCCAAGTTCAAATAGTTCTGGAAATACTTCAACTAAAAGTTCAGGAATTCCTCCGGAGTTCCATGAACATATTAAGAAACGGAGGCAGATTTTATGGGAATCTAGAGAAAAAGCATCAGACATGGTGAAGTTATGTATGTCAGTATTAGAATTTGAAGCATCAAGAGATGGGTATTTGCTTATACCAGGGCAACCATATCCCTTTAGGAGTAGTGTTGATGGAAATACATGGCAGCAAGTGTACTTGAATTCACTAACAAGATTGGATGTTACTTTCCATTCTTATACGCGTGAGTTTGCTATATTCCTCTGCAATTGAGTCTCTTCGCACCAATTAAACTTCTGCATGAAATTGAAAATGTGCTCTCCTGTTCTTGCAAATAGGTACTGAACAAGAGTGGAAGCTTGCACAATGCACTGTTGAAGCTGCTTCCAATGGCTTATATACTGCAACCAATGAACTCTGCATTGCCTCTCTGAAAGCAAAGTCAGCTTCTGGTAGATCTCATCGATCTTGGTTGGTGGTCATTTGGACATTGATGTTAATACACGCATATGCATGCTTTATTGATTTTTGGATGTAGCAGCGTTGTCTCTGCATATGTTGATTTAATATGTTCTTTACCTTTATAGGTGATTTACGAAGCACAGTTCTTTCAATGAGGGATTGTGCATATGAGGCTAGTGTCGCATTGTCTGCTTTTGCTCGGGTTTCAAGGATACTTACTGCTTTATCTTCTGAATGTGGTTCTATGCTTGAAGAGGTGCAGTCTTTAAAGTTTTTGATGTTGTCTTGTATTACTGTGGATTATAATTTTGAACTAATTTTCCGCTTAGTGTATAGAATTCAATGTCTTTTGATGTCCAATCCATGTATTGTTTAGATATGGTGGGACAAACAATACTAGACTTTTAGGGGAGCTAGAAGAGGAGAGGGAGAAAGCACTATCAATACTAAATGTTGCTTTAAGTTCATTACACAATGAGGTTAAGCATAGATTACTTCATATATATAGTGATTTGTCAGGCAGAAGAAATCAATACAGCAGGTTGCAGAATGATTCTGGAACTATTGTTGCTGAGTTTGAAGAACAAGTAGAAAAATGTAATCACCTGACAGAGTTTGTCAATGATCTACGGCATTTATTGGAAAGGACACCCTTTCTGTTGTGATATAAACAAAGATAATTCAAAGTTTTCTTCTGAAGTTGTTCTGCCAGATGTGATACGATATATTTTTTTCCGTCATTTTTTAAAGGATAATCATACTTAATAATCAAAATGCAACATCAAAATCAAGTTTTAACAGTAACTGCAATCAATGGTTTCGCGGTCAACCCCTTTTGTGGATTTATAATGATAAAAAACTAAGATTCAAGTGAGTGTAGAATGACCTAATAAAAAAAGATAAAACTTGTGTTTTTGAAAAAGTTATAGAGCGATAGCAGGTCAGACTGGAATAGCGGGTCACAATGATAGCGAGATTTGCAGCCGAGAGATTGCCACAATGATAGTGAGATTTGCGGCCGAGAGTTTGCCGCTACTGGCGAACGCATTTTCTTAGTTGGTGGCGTCGCAGCCAGCTCCTCCACTGCATCAGGATAGCATGATCGCGTCGGGATTATGTTGACAACATAGGTAATATTTATTACAAGTTTCATTTTGTGAGATCTGATGATGGGTTGTTCTTTTATTGATAATAATAGAACTATTATATAACCCACAAACCACTGACAAGTATCTTGCGATTGATTATAAAAGCAGGCTTTACTTATAAATTTCTAAATAGTTTTAGACCATGAATTACAGACAATTTTGTGACAAACAACGCCAAAATAATATAATATTGATTCTTGAGAAATAATATTTGACAAACGCTACAGTAAAATAAAAAAAAATCAAAATAAACCAATATAATCATCACAAGTTAATTTGTTTATTATTTTTATTTGTACAAAATAATGCATAGATAGAGACACGGTACCAATACTAATACCGGATACAGTATTTTTCTTAAATTAAAGGTACAGACACATTAATAAAAAAATATCATTTTTTGCATAATTTAATTAAAAAAACTAAATTATTCAATTTATCAGACAAAATTATAATAAAATTTAAAGTGTCACAAATTATATTCAAATTATATTCGATTAAAACAGCAAATAAAAACAAATACATAGTTAATATTATATTAATGTATAAAAAAGTCATTTACTTTATTGCTAATAAAATATGAAGAAAACATGAACCATAAATATAGTACGATACCGCTACCGGATGAGTATCCAGTTTTACTCATTAAAATCATAAGAAAACAAAGTACCATAAGTACGCACCGGATGAGTATCCAAAACGGGTACTTTATTATTTTAGGAGTCCATGTGCTTCATTATACAAGTTTTTTTACTTGATGTTAGTTACTCGGGTGAAGGCATGTTTGGTACATTATTTAAAAAGGACCTCAAAGTTATTACAACAAATTGTCAACGGGTTCAAATATCAATCACCAAGCCAATCTTGGGCAGGATTGAATAAATACATCCAATTAAATAAGGAAATGAAAACTCAGTTGATTCTTAAACCTATATCTACTATATATAAATGATACAAGGATATGTGCAACTACTGATGCTGGACTTCAGTTTTGCAAAAATATAATGCTCCAGCCAAAACAGTAACTGGATAACCCACAGCCCGACTGTTAGGATATGGCGTCTTTTCTTTTAACCTTCCAGAACTGAGGATCCAAATCATACTCCTCCATCAATATGACAATGCCAGTAACAGGTGTTCAAAGCTGCAGTACATTGTTTGCACCAGAAGAGAAGGCAGGCAAATATGTTTACATCTCCCACGAGACCAGCTGTTACTGTTACCCTTGCTTGGACTTCTCTGCAGCATATCATGGGATAGCAGATGCAAAACCACATGCAAGGTATGAAATAATAACTCTGCCAGGACAAATGCTGAAATCAAAGCGATGGCAGAATCTAGTCTAAACATAATACAGTTCGGTTTTGGCCATGCATAGATTACTACTGATTGGGATCATTGGTAGACTTCATGATATGGCCAGACAAATGGACCTGCAAAAAATTGGAGTGGGAGTTCCCTTATCACAAGGAAATAATCACACCAATGGTCCTATTCCTCACCTTGATCAACTGAACAATGCCTGAGGCAAGTTCTTGTATGATATTGGGAATGGGACTTCAGTTTAAGATGATCAAGTCTAAGAAACCGCTTGAAATTGAAACCTCAAATCCATGGTGTCCAACCTTCATACATGTTGCAAAGATTATCTACACTAGTAGCTTGCTTTAGTAGATAATCCACTTGCTCTGCAATACCAATTTCTCTGAAATTCAATTTAAGTTTGGTATCAGTAAAAAAATTCAGCAGAATAACTAGTTCCAAAGAGAGCTATATAACCATACCTGTTTTCAGAAATATCTCGACCATCAATTTTCATCTCAACCCGCCTCAATACAGACAAGGCATAAGCATTTTTGCCTAGAGATAAGTGCAAACAGAAAAGAGCATATCAATTTTATTTCCAGGCAACTTTCAATCACATGAGATATTATGAAGTCAAATGATACTATTAATAGATACAGATACTATGAGGTGGGTGTCAAATTGTTGGCTGTTTCTGCCTCACAGTCTTGTCCAAAATAAAGGGTTTTGTAGAGTTTTTTAATGTATATAAAAAATAGATTAGGGAAAGTGTACCGCCAAATGTAGAGAATTGAAACGAAAGATAAATCATGATTTCATAAAGGCCCCAACCAATTCCAAAAGAACAAAAACCACAAACGTAGGGTTATGTAAGGATACAAAAGGAATAATAAATCATAAAACCTACTAACTTCAGCTTTTTTTACATCTTTTTTTAAAATAACTAAAGATAAGATTGAGTGTTGACTTTAGCAAAACTCTAATGCATAGAGTATTACATTTCCTCTTGGCTTTGATTAGCTTTCCTTCTACAGGATAGTTTTGAATTCTTCATACTAAAGCCAAGCGTGAGTGGTTTGAGTCCATCAGAGTGATACATCTTTTCTTTTAATTTGATATAGGTAATATAAATTTTATAAGGTTCATATTCTTTCATCAAGTTATAATCTTTACTAATGTGAGATTTAAATCAAATGAAAGGTGACAAGAAAGAAATAGTTGAATATATATACCTCTTCCTACTCGAGTACCGGTATTGATAGCTTTATTTGTAGAAAGCAGTTCATCTTCACCATTAAATTTGTCTAAGTTCTGATCCGATAGATTCCGAGAGACAGCAGGGCTGGCAACAGATTTATCAATGGGAAAGGGCCTAGCCTTGGGTTGCTCAGTGGCCTCATTAGTTAGGTTCACAGAATCAGCACTGTCAAGATCAGCTTCCAGAGGAAAAGACTTCGACACCTCAAAAAGTGAGATTTCTTCCACATCAGTTTGAGACAAGGAAGTGGTATGTAAATGACCGATGGGGTTTCTGCTACTCGACACCTGTGAAAGCATATCTATACTTTCTGATGAATCATTCAAGCTACCAGGAAGACTAACTTCAGCTGATGTAATGTCAGATCCTGAGCTGCTACAGAAGTTGCTATCTGGTGGTGATATCCATCCTTTTTCTTCCAAAGAAAGTCGAGAAAAGCCAGTGAAATCTTCTGTCTTATCATCATCAGACCTAGAGAGACTCTCCCTTTCTTTACCATCGAACTCAACAACGTCACCACCACCACCATCTGACGTAGACAAAGCAATATCCTGTGATTTTACTTCCTGACTCTCTCCTATTCCTTCAAGAGCCTGAAAACAAAGAGTGCAGATCTATATTTGTTCTTTCAAAATATAAACAAAAAAGAAATTCTCTACACAACTTTTTTGTGCGAATTTCCTTACAAAAGAGAAACATATGTATAAAAGAGAAACATGCAACCAAAATCATCTTGAAACCGTCATTACTTTGTGCAGATTCCCAGCATGGAGATTAGCTGTTCTTGCTAGCCTGGTTAACAATGAATAAAGTCCCTTCACAGCTGATGTCAGAGACGGCACCAAGGGCTTAACGGTCTGACAGGACTCCCGAATCCTTGAACAGTATGATTGATATATAGCTTGTCCATGGATGTGTGATATTTCCTTCTTGGTCTCGCTTTCCCTAGCTATAGCATCAGCCATAGCAGCTGCGTCCTTAGACAACACGGATTCAAGTGGAAGAAGGATGGCATTCGCCTATCAAAAACATAAAACCACCAAATTTCAATTTTACTTTAGGGGGTGTTTGATATCAGGAAATATAGAATGGACAGTTACAGCCAAAGTTTGATTGTCATATTTATAAAGCTACAAAGGGATAAGTTAAACCTCTAAAAGATTTTCCATGAGAGAAACGTGGACTGAAGCTGCCTCTTTGCCCAGATTGTAAACATCATGTACATCTTCAGTGATTGCTAGAACCTACAAAAACAAAGCAACATTAGGTAACAAACAATTCATGGAAAGAGGACCTAAGGTGATTAAAGAAACATAGTAACTTTTTTGTACACTTTTTATGGATTATTTGCTAGCTACAGATGGATAATAATAATAATAATAATAATAATAATAATAATAATAATAATAATAATAATAAAAAAATTAATAAATAAATAAATAAAACAAAAGATTGGGTAATCAGGGACTTTTCTTATTTGTACACCTAATCCTTCTAATGGATTAGGATATTTGGTGCGAAGGAGGTTTGTAATTTACCATTACATGGTTAACAGGTAAGGGCTACAGATACTTACCACTATACTACAACCAGACTCCGGTACCATCTTAGAATTTGGATTGGACTTAACTCGACCTTACAAAACCAGCTTGTAAGGTGAAACTCGTAACACATTTCCCTCACATCCAGGACTAAAAATCTAGAGTGTGGCTCGATAACAATGACCTGATAGCAGGTGGCCGAATGAATCTTGAGTAGACTCTGTACCATCTTAGAATTTGGGTTGGACCTAATTTGACCTCGACAAAATCGGCATGTAAAGTTTGGGTTGGACCTAATTTCAAGTCTTATCTCTGTTCAATGTGGAACTTGGGTTTTCCCAATAATCTAATTAAACTAATATTCAAAATTCAAATGCCATATTAGATCGAGTGATCAACTTGGTTTTGTTAAGATTAAAATTTAGAAGACAATAAGCAATGCAGGATATCATTAACCAAAAATCCTTCACTAGCATAAAAATTAACAGCCTGTAAATTATCAATATAGAACCGTATAAACAATACATGGATTGGCCATCAATAGACATTAAATTCTATACACCAAGCAGAAAATTAGTTCAAATTATAATCCACAGTAATACAAGACAACATCAAATACTTTAAAGACTGCACCTCTTCTAGCATAGAACCACATTCAGAAGTTAAAGCAGTATGTATCCTTGAAACCCGAGCAAAAGCAGACAATGCGACACTAGCCTCATATGCACAATCCCTCATTGAAAGAACTGTGCTTTGTAAATCACCTATAAAGGTAAAGAACATATTAAATCAACAAATGCAGAGACAACGCTGCTACATCCAAAAATCAATAAAGCATGCATATGTGTGTATTAACATCAATGTCCAAATGACCATCAACCAAGATCGATGAGATCTACCAGAAGCTGACTTTGCTTTCAGAGAGGCAATGCAGAGTTCATTGGTTGCAGTATATAAGCCATTGGAAGCAGCTTCAACGGTGCATTGTGCAAGCTTCCACTCTTGTTCAGTACCTATTTACAAGAACAGGAGAGCACATTTTCAATTTCATGCAGAAGTTTAATTGCTGCGAAGAGACTCAATTGCAGAGGAATATAGCAAACTCACGTGTATAAGAATGGAAAGTAACATCCAATCTTGTTAGTGAATTCAAGTACACTTGCTGCCATGTATTTCCATCAACACTACTCCTAAAGGGATATGGTTGCCCTGGTATAAGCAAATACCCATCTCTTGATGCTTCAAATTCTAATACTGACATACATAACTTCACCATGTCTGATGCTTTTTCTCTAGATTCCCATAAAATCTGCCTCCGTTTCTTAATATGTTCATGGAACTCGGGAGGAATTCCTGAATTTTTAGTTGAAGAATTTCCAGAACTATTTGAACTTGGAACCCCACAAGCCCAGCCCATTGCTCTCTCTAGCTGTCCTTCAGCTATAAGAGAAGTTTGTTCACAAGACTGAAGGCTATCTAATGACGACGTGATTTTTGAAATGGCAGATTGTATATTTTCCAATAATTTAGATCTGCTGAGGTTTAAAATGATTGGATACAAGCTGTCATCGGTATCAAGATACTTCTCATATTTGATTCCTCTGTTATATGTTGGGTTCAAAAAAACATCATGCATCCATTCCATCTGAACGACCTCGAGGGTAGTTTTTCGAAGAGCTTCTTTCAACTCATTCACCTGTCTTTTCATGAAAGAAGCTGCTGACTTTGCTGCTCTAGCAGTTTCATGTGCATTACAATACTCATCAAGCATAAGTAAAACCTTCGTCACAGCCCCGTCTTTTTTCACCTGATCTAAAGAAAGTTCGTTTGATGAATCTGTCAATTGTTTCAAGTGCTCCTTTTCTCTATCTAAGCAGGCCAGCAAACTAGGGGCGACTCTTTCTTTCAAATAGTGACTAGTGTGTTTTTGAAGTTGGATCTCAAGCTTTTTTTTCATAAAATTGAGTGACTGGTCAAAGCCTAGATTTTGCTCGACTGACGAAGCTACATCATGTATGCATGCATCAAGAAAAGAATCTATAACACCTATTTTCCAAATAAAGAATGAATGATCATCCAATAAACCTCCAACTTTCCAAACATACTCAGAAATAGAATTCCCAGAATTTATAAAATCTGCAAGAGCATGAAATTTACTCGAGGGAATCACAACAGAACCATCAGGTGGAGACAGCATAATATCACTGGATTCTAGTTCTAGGAAAGGCTTAACAAGTGCAGCCAATAGAGCTTTACTTCTCAAAATATGTAGCTCGCTTTCTTCTTCCACACCAACTAGAGATTGAAATTGACGATTCACAGAAACCAGGGAATTTTTAATATCAGCTTCTCTCTTTATAAGTTGAGAAGTCCTTACATCCCTCTGACTCCAAGTTTGATGAAGCTGGTCAAGTTGTGCTCTACAAGCTTCCTCTTGGGATGCAAGTTCCTCTGCCTCTTCCCATGAAAGATGATCCCTGCCCTTAACTGCAGCTTCTTCGAGAGCCAGCTGCTGCTCAGTAATAAGACCAACCTTAACAAAATAATTCTGCTCAAGTTCAAACAGTGATGCTCTCTCCATTTCAACCTCCACAACCTGCTCCAATGCAGTTTCTATAGACCCTCGAACTTGTGAGATCAACCCAAATGCATCCATCACTTCTGATTTTAATGAAACAGCAGATCGTATCACATCTGGCAGAACAACTTCAGTCATTTGACTAATCAATCCCTTACAGGATGACAAAGTGGTTCTGAAAATGGAAACCCAGTTACTTTCAGAAGAAAACTTTGAATTATCTTTGTTTATATTAACAGAAGGGATGTCCTTTCCAATAAATTGCCGTAGATCATTGACAAACTCTGTCAGCAGATTACATTTTTCTACTTGTTCTTCAAACTCAGCAACAATAGTTCCAGAATCGTTCTGCAACATGTTGTATTGATTTCTTCTGCCTGACAAATCACTATATATATGAAGTATTCTATGCTTAACCTCATTGTAAAATGAACTTACAGCAATATTTAGTATTGATAGGGCTTTCTCCCTCTCCTCTTCTAGCTCGCCTAAAAGTCTAGTATTGTTTGTCCCATCATATCTAGACTGAACAGAAGATATTCCACCCTCCCTTCTTAAAAGATCAATGGACTGCATGAATTTCATGAAAGCTGACAAAAGGTGGTCCTTAGTTATTGATTCTGACTCTAAGCCAATAGAACTTTCTATTTCCATACACTCTTTTTCCAATTTTTCTATTTCTACAGCATACTTGTCCACTCTAAAACAAATATCATCATAACTGCATTTGATAGAATCAGTGCTATCTACATGAAACTTTGCAAAAAGTTCAGAAGCCTGCCTTCTGGCAAGAGAGAGAATATCAGATGACAGGACATTGACAGATAATTCTAGAACTTGAGCCCAGCCATGTACTGCACTAGTTGAGAGGTAATTTAACGGTAGGATTCTTTGCAGAGCCAATGAGTACGTTTGCAGAGAAGTTATGGCTGAAGTTAGTCCATCATCCAACTCAGCTATGGATTGAGAAACTTCCCTATCTATATCATGGCATTGGGCTTGTGTTGGCTCAGGAACAACAGTTAGTGGAACACCTGCTAAAATAACTGCAGATGTAAGAGATAAGGCAACTTCCATGTTACTCAGCTTAAAGCAAGAATTTATTTCTGGGATTAAGTCACATCGTAAAGCATCAAGAATCCTTCCATGTTGCTCAGCCCAAGTCATTGCCTCCTGAGCTTTCTCAGCAACCAAAGCCTTTGCTTGAGCAAATTCTCGAGCCTGAATTTCAAACGAAGCTCGAATTTTCTCTGAACTACGGGTTGCTTCACCAACAATTGACTTAGCAGATGTCTCGTGTAATATAAGGCTGGACCTCTCTTGGTCAGCTCGACAGTATACAGAAGAGGCGAGCTCATATTGTTTTAGTGCATCAGCAAACCTCTGGTACATAGATCTCAAAGTCAATTCAAATAAAGAAATAACTAACCAAAGCTGTCATCTAAATGTAGCCAAAAAATTGCGGTATTTATTTCATCATTACCTCAAGTACAGATTCAACAGCTGGCAGGCTAGTCAATAATTGATCATGGTGCTCCTACTCAGATTTTGGAGGCAGAAAAAAATAACCATTAATAATATGTTAGATATCACGAAAATAATATAAAATATATAAACACATAGATAAGTTGTATTGCGACAAATTTCACACATAGGATTTGCTAATTGAAGGTTACAACAAACAAATAATTCAAAGTATGAAAAAACATGCATATTTTTTTTACACACATCATGCAAATTCTAAAATTATCTCATGTAACATGGATAACCTACACTAACTAATGAATCACGTGCATGCACACATTTGTCTTAGCACTCTAAACAAGATCTCAACTAAGTGCATGATTTTTTGCATGTTTGCTTCACTCCCGTCATGCTATAGCCTTACTCCTCTTGATGGCATATCTTCATGCTGCCGCACGGTCACACCACGAAAAACCTGACTTTCCAAACACTGTACAATAAAGTTTGGAATGCAACTAATCCTAATATGTCAGGCCACATATTTCCTTGTACATACATATATAGATTTTACTTTGGTAGGTACCTGTAAGGGAACACGAATTTCCTGCACTCGAGATGCAAATAGACTCAAGCTAACAGCCAACTCCATGCCTTTTCTTTCTTCACCGCCAATTGCAGCTTCATCGTGAAAATCACCTCGTGTCCACTCCACAAGTGGATCCCAAACAAACACTTCTAGTAACATCAAAAGTATGTCTTTGTTCTTTTTTAGAATGGCAATAACTGCCTCACAGTTTGTTCTGAAGCTACCCTCTATTCCAGTCAGCCCTAAAGCTGCTTCAATCATTTGGGTAAGACGGAAAGGAACAATCTCTGGAATTTTTAGTCTCTGTCCCTTATCAAAACACACATTGTAATCAATATGTACAATATCCCCACCACAAAAATCTATAAGAATGTTGTCTAAATGTCTGTCACCCAATCCCAGAACATGACCAACCATACTCATTGCAGCAAGGCTTCCAGAATACCTACAGAATGAAAAAAATAAGAATATTGTGAAAAATTTACAACATAGAGTTTGGAAATACTTTTAAATAGAATAGTCAACAAACAGAATTTTATATTTGACAACTGATGATAACAAGAAGATCAAGACAAACTCGGTTAACCATATGAGGAAATAAAGAAACATAGGTATAGGATAAGTTAGTATGTAATGAAAGAATCACAAGCTTTCAAAGTGTAGAATGAACTAAACTTAGTCTGTTTAAAAGCAGTTCCAGGCCCAGAATACAGGGTAAGTCGGAATAAATATATCAATCCACATTTACACAATGGTCTTCACCATTGATTTTATCAGAAATGATGACCACAAAATACACCAGTAAAGGCTTAAAAGTTCCATAAATATACCTTTTCATTTTTGAGCTGAAGGCTTTATATCCTTCACTAGCACACCATAGTTCCTGGTAAAGAAGATGTCTAGGCACCTCCTTCATAAGATCAAGAAGAACTTTATATTTGACTTCATGGGGCCAATCCCTTCTAGAAATCACTCTTTTAATGCCTTTCTCTTTAAGTGCAGGTATGATCTTCCCATAAAACATATCACTGGGACGAGGAACAGGTGGAGGAGCTGAGGATTTTGTATTTGCAGCGCTGATAGCCAAAAACTGTGCTAGCTGAGCACGGGATTGCCAAGATTTAAATACACTGTAAATACTGATTACATTATCCACCCACTGGATTAGGCCGGCCCGACCACTGATTGGAGTCACAGAATAATAGCGAATGCCAAGAGATTTGCTACATGTAGAAGAAGAAGAACGCAAAAAACCATTTATAGCCTGCAGTAATTGCATAATTCTGGCATCAAGGCGCAAATCTTCTCGTCCTTTAAGGAGATATGTATACTTCTGACCATCTGAACCAAGTATACCCAGTTTCTTAGGCTTAGTCTTTGTTGATAAGATAGTGATTTGTTCATGGAAAGAGGCAATAGTGACAACCCCTTGAAGATCACTTTCTTTGCCAGAATCAGGTACTTTCATTTGTTTCTCAAGACCTGGCATCGGAACATCTGAAGATGATAACAGAGCCAAACGTGGTGCAACTTCTTGTAAGGAAATTGATGATTTCCTCTGGTAAGAAGCCAAGGATGCAGCAATACCATCAAAAGGCCGCCATACATCCCCTAGAGCTGAAGAAGATGGTGGAGGAGTCTTGAAAGATACAATAGCTGATTTCAGTTGGTCTTTATACTCTCCTTGGAACCAAGCTTCATGAGGAGTCTCAGGATTTCGAGAAGTTGAAGCTAAACGACGTTCCAAAGCCACAACTATTGGAGCCATCATTGCTGAATAACGAGCAGAATTTATCTTGCTCTTCTCATTGTGACTAAGTGTGACATTTTCGGCAATTCTTGTAGCCTCCTCTTTCAGCACATTTATGCGCCTCATCACATCTGCAACAAAATATAGATGGTCCTATTTTTCTTCACGAACAGTAAATTCCAAATTGTACAATAAAAAAACAATGAAATTAATTCATCAAACATTAAAAGAGTCAATAAAAAGGTATTCCATGAACAATAAAATGCTGAAAAATAAGGAAAACAACCTGTGTGAAGATCCTGAAGAGTACTGAGCCATAATTCCTCCCAAAGAACAGTAACATTTCCAAGTTCATTTATCATCAGCTGAACATCTTGAACCAATCGAGGGTAAAGCCCCCTCTGCATGAAAGAAAATTTAATCATCCTATATGTGTCTTTGACCAAGAAAGCTAAGAAAAGGTAAGCATAAAATCAATAACTGCTGTTGAAGTTGTGGGATTTTAGAGAAAAGGAAGAGAGAAAAATAATAAGGATTTGAATATTATTGATAATAGTTTTATGTTAACTTGATTACTAAAGACTCAATGCTAATCTCTATTTATAGAGAAACATAGATTCAATCCTAAATCAGGAATAAATCATAATAATAATGAGATATTCTAAAATATCTCTATGATTCTAAATTGATCCTAGGGAATAACTCAAGATACTCTAATATAATATAATAGATATTATAAGATATTTTCTAATATTCTAACACTCCCCCTCAAGCTATAGCTTATTAAGTTTTACCTTGTTACAAGAAAATAATGTTTTGCTCTGCAAAATAATAAAAAGGATGGAAAAGCAACTTAGGGATGCAGGTGAAGTCAGAGAGAATTGCTATAAATATAGTCTAGCCAGATAGCCGATATGATCATCAGCCTGAGAGAAATTCATGGCAAGCAATTGAACAAAACAAGGTCCGTTCTTCTAAAAACTGCGTTTGGAAGCTTCAAACCAATAATATTGGAGAGGCTGCTTCAAGGAGAGAAAGGCAAGGCCAGTGCATCTGGGACAAATTGGCAAGATAAAATGAGGCATGAAAATAAAAGACATCGTCAAAATAATCATCAATGTAAGAAGAAATCATCACTAATATGATTCATCTGTGGAAAAAAAGACACCACCGGAATGATCGTCGGTGGGAAAAGAAGTCACTGTTATAATATATTACTAAGAACTAAATTACATGACAAACACACAAGAAGAAGCAGTGCAACTCTAATGAAATGAAACCATGATCGATCAACGGAGTGAGAAAAAACGTCCAAAACAGGAGAGATAACAGTTGTTTGAATAACAACACATATTTTCGTTGATCAAAATTGGAAAGTAAGGGTAGGTCTCGAAACAGAAAGGAAAACCCAATCTAGACGACTGAAACATTGTGTCGGAAGGCGGACAGATGCGCCTAAGCTCAAGGCTGTTGGCGGCAGTGCGTGGGATGAACACGAAGGATCTTGAAGGCACATGAGCCCGGTGTGTGGAGCAACTTTTGACATAAAAAATCTGGGTTGTGTAGATTGGGAGATTCCGCACACAGTAGAAGTGGTTGTGTCGGAAAACTTGCTGGAAAAGTTTTCCAGCAGCGACAGCAAATGGAAGGCAGCAGGAGACGGCGGATCTTGAAGGTAGTAGGTGTAACCGTAAACCGAAACTAGAATATGAGGGCAGATTCGAAACTGCGAGGTTGAGGCGCGATTGACCAACCAAGCAGCAACTGAGAGGCGTCAAAACGCACGTCACACGCTGTGGAGATGGCGGCGCGTGAGATCTACTCGCTGGAGAGATTAGCAGCGCGTGAGAGCGCATGTGACGACTTTTGGCGACGCGCTTTCGGGCATGACCTAATCTGGAGATGACGAGTGAAATGTGTCGGAATTTTGAAAAAGAGAGACTATGATTATATTCCCTAACTGTTGGGAACTCGACAGCGGAATAGAGGCGGAATCATTCAAGGAGGATCGAAATAGGCTCTGATACCATGTTGAAGATGTGGGATTTTAGAGAAAAGCAGGAGAGAAAAATAATAAGAGTTTGAATATTATTGATAATAGTTTTATGCTAACTTGATTACTAAAGACTCGATACTAACCTCTATTTATAGAGAAACATAGACTCAATCCTAAATCAGAAATAAATCATAATAATAATGAAAGATATTCTAAAATATCTCTATGATTCTAAATTGATCCTAGAGAATAACTCAAGATACTCTAATATAATATAATAGATATTATAAGATATTTTCTAATATTCTAACAACTGCAATTGATGTATTAGTCAAACTAATGAGTGTATGTCATGACAAAGATGTCTGCTCAAACATGTGAGAATCCATCAAGATACTAAATTGGCTGAAAAACATATTGCTATCTACTTGTCCCTTCAAAATCTATATTCAAACTAATTAGTGCATAATTTGGTAAGTAAGCCGAGTCACTAATGAGTTATGACGGTGTTCACGTAACACGCTAGAACTTCAAACCATTAGGTAACAACAATGCAAACGTGAGACAAAACGGCTACTGCTAGGTTGCTAGGTTGCTACTGTTGCAATAGGTTCAGATTTCTGAGCACTTATTTTGGGAAGTGAACCTAAACTTATATGTTGACAGACAACAATCAGATCTGATATGATTGTGTTTATTAGTTGACTTTTTATTTAAATTTATTTGTATTTTGGGAAAGAATCAAATCACTCTGATTATTTATTTCTTAATTTATTTTTCGTTTATTCTCTACATTCATTAGATAGCTGGCAGTAGTCTGGCAGCATTTATATATATATATATAT
>NC_021165.2:68895431-68898156 GCF_000331145.2 Cicer arietinum | reverse complement strand
ATATGTATTGTTTCAGTTTCAATACAAAAGAAGAAATTTTCCTTCCCTCTCTTGTTTTAACCTAGTTGCAACCTAAACCTAGTTGCAAGCTTCAAAAGTCTCGTTATGGCTTGAAACAGTCACCTCGAGCGTGGTTTGAAAAATTCACCCAATTTGTTAAGAAGCAGGGATATTCTCAATGTCAAAGAGATCACACCATGTTTGTGAAACATTCTTCTGAAGATAAAATGACAATATTGATCGTTTATGTAGATGAAATTGTTATCACTGGGGATGATTCTAGTGAAATAAGAAATTTGAAGGCATCTCTTGCTACTGAGTTTGAAATTAAAGATCTTAGATCTTTAAAATATTTTTTAGTAATGGAAGTTGCAAGATCAAAGAAAAGGATTGTTGTATCAAAACAGAAATATATTTTAGACCTTCTAAAAGAAACTGGGATGATGGGGTTGTAGGTCAGTTGATACTCCAATAGATCCTAATCAGAAAATTGGTAGCGATGGCAGTGGTGATCCAGTGGATACATCTCGTTATCAAAGACTAGTAGGAAGACAAAATAAACTTGTAATGTGGGGAATGTCCACCACTTATAAAAAAAATCAGGTCATTTCACATCCAATGTGGGATTCTAGACACCAACGATCTTAAAAATTAAGATATTAGGGAAGTGCTCATGACTGGTTTTAGTTTCCTACCAAAACCAAATGATTTTTTATCCAAAAACCTACTAAAATATATAATATACATCAAAACTACTCTCACTCTGAAAAGACTGACTAAAAAACACAGCCAGGTCACGCTAGATGAATTGTTGCATGGTGAGAACTTCGATGCTAATTAACCATATATGCGAAAGAGAATAATTGTTGTCAAAAAACAATAGAAGCTGCAAAATGCAAGCATAACTTTTCACATTACCAGACAACCCAGCACGTGATGAAGCTCCTCTGAAGGCTTCTCTTCATAAGCATTAACATCAACAAGAGTTGGGTAAACTATAGAACAAGGAGAGTTCTTGGCCAGCATGATCAGTAAACCCTCCAACTGCTTCCGAATCACTTGTTCAGGATGAGAACTCAAACGTGCAAACAGTTGAGGAGTAACTTCCTACAAAAACAATACCAGCAACACTTCAGCAAACTAGCCTCCCTTTAAAATTGAAAGAAGATAAGTAAATGCTCAAGATCTGGCGTGCAACCTGCCATGGCAACAAAGGAACGGCCAAAAGGGAAGATTCAAGAGTGTCTTTCAGTTCCACACCATAATTGAGAAGTATATGCAATATATACAAAGTAGCCCTCAGAGTGTAGCCGCCAGTTTTTTCCTTGAACGTGTTGTTTTCAGAACCAGGCATTTGACTATGGCCAAGACGAGAAGAAGAATAAGAAAGATATTGTATGTAACCATGAGCAGCATGTCCAAACAAGGACACTCTTCTCCTCCTCAAAGACCACCAAATATCAATAAAATCATCCAATGCAGATACTATTTTAGAATCTCCCAGCCCAAAGTTTGCATTTAACAAACAAACTCTCAATTGAGAAGATACGATGGCTGGAAGATGTTCTCCGCCAGAGTTTTCTACACCTGGCGCACCTGCAGTGGTTTCAATAATATTTACTACATGTGAAACCAATCTCTGCAGAGCATTGACATTACTTGAGTGCTCTGCTGAATATTGCCAAGAGCTTCCTTCTTCCTGTTCATCTAGGAAACCTTCCACGTCAATATTGTCCTGAAGAAGAGACAAAAGCAATGACTTGATTTGATGAACTTCATCCTTGGTCAACTTGAATCTCTCGGGTAAAATTTCCGGAACAAGTATGGGAGAAAAAAAACAAGAATCAAGGGTAGTTTCACTCCGAACAGGGAGTGAGCCTCCGGCTTGCTTAAAGCACCAAGAAGCATAAGAAATCCATGACTTGCCCATGATGGGGCAAATACGAGAAGACAACTTTGTTGTTGTACCAACAATTTCCTCAATAATAGAACCAAAATTCCGTTTACAATTTATATTTTTATTATTGCCGTCTTTGTCAATTGAAGCTGATTCAGCCATATCAAAATCTGCTATCATCTTAAGAACAGTAGTCTCTGGATTCCAATCTGAAGAATCACGCCTCAGCCAATCTGCGAGCTTCAAGCATGCTTTGGCCTTCAGAATTTTCTCTTCCGCGTCAAATATACTAGATGTGGAAGAAATCATTAAAGGGCGTAAAAATGACCAAAGATTTGTGAAAGCATCTTCAAATTTGTTTTCAGCATACTGCAGTAAAATGCTCTCATACTGCAAATTTAAGACAAGAAGATTGCGATGTCTCTCTTCTGGGCAAGCAGATATATTATCTTTGATATAGCTGTTCAAACGATTTGCCAACAATAGATTTCTTTGTTTACGGGCTAAATTATGCAAATTCATGCAGAATTTTAGAGTAACCCGAGAAGTTGGGGAAATGGTTTGATAAACCCGAAGAACTTTCAGCCATGGATTACAATCTTGACGGATTTTACTAATAGAAGATGGAAATGGCTGAAGAGAACTTATCAATGAATGAAGTTGTTTGGCCTTTTCATCAGTTGATTTAAGCTTGTAATCCTCTTCTACAAGGAAGATGCAGTGCAACTGAATAGAAAGAGGTGTTGCTTCAGCTAACCCATCAAGTGGCAAAACAGAAAGTGGTTCCTCCAACATTGACCTCGCTTTCTGCAAATCACGAAGCACCTT
>NC_021165.2:68883212-68895313 GCF_000331145.2 Cicer arietinum | reverse complement strand
CTCCTTCTGGAAGAGCAATGATTGAAGAAGCATCTGCTCGCTCCGCTGCAAGGCTAATTTTGGATCAAGGGTAAGCTCACTATTACTTTTAGGTGTCAAATCAAGGCATGACCATGCAGCCTGATAATCACCCTCGTCGAAACGTGCCAATGCATGGATTGCATTAACTTCATTGCCTGCCATTGTCAGAGCACCAGAATACCTTCTACCAGTGTACTTAGCACGAAGCAATTGAAGTTCTAATAGCCAGGTTTCAAGAGATTTCCAATCAGATACAGCAGCATAACTCTCAATTACACGTTCTATAACAAACTGTATACCATCAGAGCCAAGGGAACTGAGTGACTCTTCAGTTTGTAGAAGGTGAGTAAAGTGAGCTGCAGCATTTTCATACTCGCCTCTTGCTTGATATACAAGCCCAGTTATCCATGAAAGGGGTCCAACAGTTCCACACTCATTGAAGGACTGGTTTTCCTCCCCAAGTAAGGAGGAGAACGTAGCTGAAACCCATTTTTGTAGACCAATCAAAGAATCTGGTTCAGAACTCTTGCAAAGAGCTAGTGAAATGTGTCTTATAACTTTTAAGATGTCTCCTTTATTTCTTCCTCTGATATTGTTGAGGTTATCAGTTACCTGAGCCCTTGGCTTTTCCTTCAAAGCAGACACAGAAAGATTATTGAGGTCCTGCAAACGCAGTGTGCAGTATTGAATAACAGCATCATTGCAATGTAGAGCCAATCCAGCATTCATCATCGGTTCACATATACGAGAAAACCAATCCTCACAAACTTTTTTGTTTGCCCGAAAGAATACAGAACTTTGACGAGTACTAGATGGTAAAATGACAGACCCCTCATATGCATTGTATACATTTTTCTTTAGAGCCTCAACAAAATCCAACAGCAATCTCATTGGTAACAAGTGAGCACCAGAAGATCCTATCATGCTTAAGTTCCCATCATTTTGCTCGTTATCAAGTTGCAAAAGGTGTGCAATGTCCAAAAGCATGCGCTCTAGAGCAGCAAATGTTTGGGTAGGCCCACCAAGGTTAGTCCGTAGACGTGTAGCGATACAGTACCGAGCTGCTTCCTGTACAGCCCACCAGGCACCAGCTATATCATTGATAGAACATATTCTTTCAAGTATGCTTTCATCCACTTGTATATCCAACCACGGAAAATTAGCACCAAAGTTTTCTGTTTCTTCAGGCTGATTTAAAGTAGCATCCTTTGATCTCTGGCAACTATGAATGAGACGCTGAATCCAAGAAGAAAGAGGTGCCTTCCATCTTTGTGAAATGTAACTTAAGATCGACACCAGGTGTTGTGATTGCAGCTGCAGTGGTAGCTGCTTCAGGGAAAATAATTGTGTCCAGTGCATCTTCATAGTGCTGCCAAACCCAAGATCAACAGGTCTGAATCTCCCATAATCATAGAGACCACATGTATATACAGTAGTTGGCAATATATGGGCAAGTAGTCTCACATATGCATCCTGTATCTCTATTGACGGATCCCCAAGTTTCTCCAGTATCACTTCGGCTAAGGGATATAAGCACACAGGATGCAAAAGCTTTGCTTGTATAAACATCTCCAAGGTTAGTGCAACATTTGATCTTACTTCTGGTTCCCTCTCAAATGCACCACCTAAAAGTGAGAAAACCAAGTTCATGATAACACCAGCCTTTCCACATGCTTCATAAGATAAGCCTTTTCTGCTTGAGGTCTTACTAACAGCCATAACATTTTCACACAACTTCTGTCCCCAATCTAGAGCTGCTATTTTGATTGCCAGGGGAGAAGAAACGTGAAGGGATTTTCTAAGGAGCTCGCTGTAGTTTTCCAAATTCTCAGTAATCACAGCAGAAAACCCGTCACTGAATTGATTGTCATCATTCTCCTTTTTAGCTTGAAACTCAGTAGAATCTTCATCAGAATTGTGTTCTCTTCGGGAACAATTAATTAAGAACTCAAATGAATTTAGCCTCTCCAATGTCTTGACAGCAGCAAGCTGCAATTCCATGAAGGCCTGAATAGGCAACTCAAAAGGATTCATCTTTTCCATGATAAAGGACACCAACTTTTCTAACCTCCCAAGATACAGCGTAGCTATTTCTATTTGACCAATCAAACTGCTATCCCCGCAAATGGAAACACATGCTAATAGAACTTTCAAATCAAACTTGATCACCGCAAACAGTTCAAGTTTAGAAAACATTTTAGAATCTATAACAAAATTGAACTGATCTGAATGCTGGGTATCTTTTCCTATCACACTCTTCAATAGCTCCAGTTCTTCAAACAATGAGGTGACCGCTTCATCGACAACTTCTGCATTCCCATGCTGAAGCAAGAAAACATATGTAGCAGCAGAACTTCCTGTCACCAAATGATTTGGATGCAATCGCAGCTGAGAAATCGGTGCATCAAACTGCAACAACTTCCGCACAGATGACGGGAGAAGACCATGTTTTTGCAAAGACAATAATTGGAGATTAGTTTTCAAAACACCATGAACTTGGACAGAGGTAATCTTTCCGAATCCCATCTGATATTCCAAGCTCTTAAACAATATATCAACTACAAGAGGATAAAAACCCGAAAACTGTTCCCGCAATATCTCAGCTAAAAGAGTCAAACACTTCCAAGAATCTTCAATCCATTCAGACCATCCGAATTTCTGCCCAATGACAGGCAAGCACCTGAGCAATCGAGGAATCAACCCGACGAGAGGTTCAATTATCTGTTCAAGCATGTTCATTTCCAACAAACCCGAAGCAGTAGACTGCAGAATCGTTGAAAAACAAGAAAGCAAAGCTAAAAGCCGACGAAACTGCTGTGGCGTTCCAGGAGTTCCTTCATGAAGCAAAGCCTCCATGTCACCCAAAAACTTAGTTAACAACCTCAAAGACATCGGCAATCCACCAACCCAATGCTTCTGAAACTGCAAAAAACTATCCATAATAACACTCCTATCCGATTTAACAAGGTCAGGCATCAAAGCCCAACCAAGAAGAAGATCAACAATGTCATGAAAATGAGGCTGAAAACACCTCGGAAACTTCAACGAAATCAAAGTTATGACACCGAGGAGCGTGTGAAGTAAAGCTAGGGAAGTTCTATCGTCTTCTAGAAGGACCTGACATGCTTTGAGAATAGGTAAAGCGTACCTTTCGGTTCCACCGACGTTGAGAAACTCGCGAAGAGCTTGAAGCGCGAGTTCCTTGGTGGCGTCAACGGCCGTGACGTTGCTAAGTAAAGGTAACGCCCAACCGATGAAACGATCAACCAAAGTGTTAAGTATGACATGGTTTTGTCTACCGTTAGCAGAGACGGCAGTTGAACATATTACGGCGCAGAGTGCACCGTGTGCCGTAACAGCCGCTTGACGGACTTCGAACGATCTGTGTTTGCAAAAATGGAAGAGTTTAAAATGAAACAAATAAATAATAAATAAATAAGGAGGAAATTAGGTTGAGAGGAGAGTTACTTGTCGGAGATGAGTTGGGAGAAGCCATGGGAGAGGAAAGTGGCGGAATGAGTGATGAGGAGGGAATTGTGAGGGTGGAGGATGGCGCGGTGGAGGGAGTTAATTGCGGCGAGGCGAGGGGAGGGGTCGTCATCGGAAGAAGGGTCTTTGTGATTGGGGACGGCGACGGAGAGAAGGGCTGCTAGTTGCTGTTGTTGTTGTTGAAGGCCTTGCATCTCTCATTTCCTTCTCGTCGTCACTTCATTCACTGTTCTTTCATTGCTTCTCTTCTTGAAGGAGCATATGTTGAAGACCCCCGCCCGTAAACCCCAATACAAATATTCTACTTTCTGTTAACTCGTTACTCTTTTGGCTTTCATCTTTTCCTATATTCATTTTTTTTTTTTCTTTTTCTTTTCTCTGTTTACTAGTTTAATACCTATTATCAAATCATTGGAATCAACTTAATAATTAATCGAATTTAAATTATTTAGCTGAAATAATTATTTATTAAGTTTCCGATTCAACTTTAAATTGATATAATTTTATTTTTTTTAAATCAAATAATTAAAATTAAAAAAAATGATATAATGTATCATTTTGTTTTTGCAATTCAAGTGTATGAGATGTTGAGACAAAATCTCAATTTAATGTTTTGATAAAAACAAACAAAAAGTTAATTAAGAATGTTAATTATAATTCTAAATGTTATGTTAATTTAATTTGCGTTTTTGAGTGTATTAATTTAAAGATAGGATTTAAATCAAGCAAAGAAATCAACATAAAATTGCAAGTAACTGAACAAACAAAAATGTCGAACATTCTTAACAAAATCTGGAAAACGGATAATGTTCTCCAGTTTCAATAATGATCACCAGAGCTCCAAAATCAATCAATATCCACTAGTTAAACGAAGTTTTAGCCTCTGGATTTTACATATATATCATCAACGCTTGGCAAGGAACAAACTAAGATGATTAGGTTCAAATAAACTACTCGAATCACAAATAGAGAAATCACGAATTAGCAAGACCAGACAAATCTAAACATTTTTTACAGCATTCTGATCATTTTAGACAACAGTGTAACATCAGTCTCTAGATTGATAAACATTTTTCAGCTTGTTACATTTGATCTTCAGCAGCAAACATCTTTCTCTACAATGATACGAATATTCTCCAGCTTACTGATCATCATTCTCCAGCTTTGTTACATCATTCTTCAGTCTGTTTTGCACGATTCAAAAGGCATTCTTAAACTGAATCGATTAAGCACATCTCTAAGATGTTTATGTGCATAAACAGACGATCGTCTCAGTAAAGAATGAAGAAATCCAGACCAGTCAAAGAGAACTCAAAAGTGTCCAAATACTTGAATATTTTTAATCATATAATTTGGTTTTTGGTCAAATTTGACACATGACAGCAGAGCACTTCCAACAACTATTTTTTAATGTCATTAAACATCTTAAATCCTATAAAAGGAATGTCAAGCTCAAGAAAAAATCAGAGCTTCAAGTACTAAACAATTCATTACTCATTTCAATCATACTTGAATTTCTCTCACTCACATACATCGAATCAATTTTGATTTTTTCCATTTGATTCCTATAATCATTCTCACGTATTTCTCTATTAAATAATCATAACTCAAACAAGTGTTGAGTCTTCTCAAATTCTAACAAAACAATCTCATCATTATTGTAAAACTCGAACTATAAAAGTTTAATATAGTCTTGGTAGATTGTAAGCAATCATGTCAAGGTTGATAGGTGACTTGATTGAACTCCTTTATGGATGGAAATGTTTTAACTTTGTAACAGATCAAGATTGATATGAGTTAGATACTATAAAACCAAGAAGATTTTTGGTTTTAAACACTTAGTGGAAAATCTCACAGTTGTGAGGACTGAACGTAACTCGGATTGAGTGAACCAGGATATATCCTTGTGTGATATATCTTCCCTTATCTATTTACTTTCAATCTGATTGATTATCAAGTTAAATACATAAATTGAATTACTAATTTTAACTAACCAAGAACATTATCCGATTTCTTTTTTCACAGCCAATATCAATCTTGAGTTATTTTCTTAAGTTTTCAACAATAAATTTTAAAAGGGTGCATTTACAATTCAAACCTCCATTTCTTGTAAATCGACATTGCTACTTCATGAGATTGGAGATATTTATCAACGACTCTTTTACAAATGTTAAATGTTGATAAGAGATATTAATAATTTTAGAATAAGTGTTTCATATTCTTTTTAAAATATTTGATGTTAGAAAAAAAATACCATATATGATTCCCTTAATCTAAGGTTTATTTTTATTTTTTGGGTATAAATTAAGGTTAATTTTATGGTGCATAAATAATATAGGTTTTGCATCATTTACATGTTTTTCTTTTTCATTATTGAATATTATCCCATTTTTGCATAACCAGAAATGGTATATTTCTCTTCTATGAAATAGTTGTTAAGATATAAAATAAAGTAATGATAGAAGAAAACAAAGGGAAAATCATAGTATTACTCAATTGGCTTTTAATTGAGTGACACCAGAAACGTGTCTTGGCATAAAAAAAAAAAACAATATAACTGTGATATTGAAAATCTAAGTATTATCAACATAACTAACATGTTGATTTTATTCCTTCAAACATTCATTCACAAAGTGTTTTCTGTCTTGATGCCATTTTAATATTTGCTTTAAATTTGAAATTGATATTTTCGTAATATCAGTTTATGTTGACTTTGTTTCGTTCTATAATGAAATCTACATACGCAAAACTTGTTAGTAATAACAGTTAATTAGAATCACTTATATATAATCTAAAAAGTTTGTTATCATTAAAATTAATTACAATTGAAATATATTAGATACGTTTGTTTTAGATTTTTTGAAGGCAAAAATCATTTTGAAGTTTTGTTTTAAATTTTAAAAAAATGATTTTGTTAAAAAACAAATTTGGCTAAAAATAAAAAGCTAAAAATAATAGTTTGTCGCATTTGCCTCTTGCGATAGATGATAGAAAAAATGGAAACACAATTAAAAAACACGAAACTTAACTCATTAACGATAGAAAATGATGACATTACTCTCATCTTATATTGAAAATCCCAAATTGCCCTTTGTTAATTTTTAATAAGTTTTTATCTATCGGTTTACGTCAATTTATTAGTTGTGTTTTTTTCTTCACGCAGTGGCCATTTTTTTCTCTTTGTTAGAGCATCTCCAACAATGAATTCAACATGGTTCATTAAGTATGGTCCATTGTGTCATCATCTTAAAGGAACTCATTTATTTTTTACTCCAGTGAACTCAACATGAGTTCATTAAATAGGTCAATTAACCGTCATAAATTTATTATTATTAATAAATTAATAAAAAAATGTAACAGTTATAAATTTATTATTATTAAATGGTCAAAGTATCGTTCATTCTTGATAGCATCGTGATGATAGATTGACACAACTCCAACAAGTGAACTCACCAAAACGGAATTTTAGGTACCTACACGTTGACGGACGAACTCATTTGATTACCGTTAGAGATGCTCTTAGTTTTCTCATTCCATGTGACCCTCATCTAGATTTTCATCTAGTAAATTTTGTTATTTTTTTCTATTTTTCTATATCGTATTTTTGTTTGTTGTTGTATGTGTTCATTTATTGGTGTTTTAGGAGTACTCAATTACATTGATCAAAGTTTAAACTGTGTCTACGAAATGGTCATCGTAGTTTAAAAAAACACATTTTTACAAACTTGTATACAAATAAATTAAAAATCATTTTTATAATAGTAAACAAACGGAAGTTAAAAAAAAATCATTTTTTAAAAGTTGCTAAAAAAATAATCTTTAAATTATTTAAAACAAAAACTTTTTTATTTAAGTTCAAACAAACACACCCAATGTCTCAAAAATCAACTCAATTGTCATTCCTATCTTGTAGAACAACCAATATCTTTTGGTGAATTTCTCAAGTTCAACAAATGCAACGTCCACACCTATTTTTATGCCCATAGTGTTTGTCATGGTCAAGAATTGCATCATAGTCATGTCAAGTGGATCGATGTATGTGAAAGAAAAGGGGAAGGAAAATACAAGAGATGAGATTAGGGTTAATATAGGAGATGATTGTTGAACGGGAGGAATGAGATTGATACAAGAGATAAGTCCTAAAGTCTAAAACCCCCTTAAAAAATCAACCCCCTTAAAAAATCATCTAATAAGCCCTTACTATTAGACTTTCTATTGAAATAAATTTTTTAAAGCCTCAACCAATTATTTTATTATTTTTTATGGGTTTAAGTGGGGGGTTCATATGCTCAATATTTTGTTAATTGATATTTTCTTATTGAAAATTTTTAGAAATTTATTTTTTTCAAAAAAATATAAATAATATTTTATTGAGAAAAAAAATCAAAATAGACGACAAATAATAAATAATGTTTTATTGAGAAAAAAATCAAAATATATATAAAAAAAATTAAAAAGTAGGTCTATAGATCCCACTAAACCCACAAAATTTAGAATTTTTTAGTTTTCAAAGTTTTATCTCAACATGTAAAATACGATCAATAATTAATAGATTTGTCAAATTGACACCAAAATTTATACGAGGTAGTTATCAATAAAACATACTATTACAATACTATGACTTTTATTATAAGGTCTATATCAAGTGTGGACCATATAGTAAGAAAATAGACGACAAATGTTTTTACCTGAATATCAATGTATTTGTAAATTTTGTTTAAAATTAAATATGATTTTAATTTATTTATAAGATATATTTCAATTGAAATTTTTTGATATTAATTGATTGTATATCATGTTTCAGATTTAAACTAAATTTTTTGTAATTTATGATGATTTATTTTATAATTTTTTTAAAATAGAGATTAAAAATAAAAAGCCGTGATTTATTTTTTATGAAGACTAAAAATAAAATTTTAAATTTTTTCAATGACTAAAATCTTATTTCACCCTTTTGCTTATAAACATTATCAATACTTAAAAAACTTATTTGCTTATAATTGTATCTTAATAGAATGTTGATCTATATCACTTTTAATGAACTATTTATCTTTCAATTAGGTCCGGCCCAACACGTTATGATGCCTAAAGCGAAATTATTAGATAAGGCATTTTCAAAATTTAATAAATAAATTATTAATATTTTATTTAATAATTATATAAACTTTGTTTAACAAAATTAATGACATTTTCAAATCTATTTTCTCTATATTTTTCAAATAATGAAATAAGATATTTCAACGGTTATACGGCAACATCAGGCACTCATGTAAATTTTTCCATATTTTAGTTGAATAAGAAAAGAATCTGTATATATTGTAGCACTCTAGTAACTCATGTTAACAATATGTTCACTATTTATCTCATGATCTCTCCATTTATAACTAATATTTCTCATATTAATGATGTACTAACCTTTTTGTTGAGACAAAATCTCTCAATTGGTTTTAATGATAACAAAATTAATTAAAAGATTATGATTATGTTAATGACTAATCTGTGCTTTTGAGTGTATTTATATAAGTAAACAGATTATCATTCATTAAGGAAAAAGAAGAAAATTCTGAGTTAAATGCTAAGTATGAAAGTGCCGAGGATGGCCTCACGAGCTGGTGAACTGCAGTTCTGCATCCTCGCAGATTTGAATTCATCAAACAAAGGCATAATAATATTAAAGAATGAATTATTTGAATTCATTCAACAAGGGCAGAATAGTATTAAAGAATGAATTGTTTGATTCATTCAATAAAGGCAAAATACTATTAAAAATGTTTAAAGAAAGGCCTTTGAAGAAAAGTAGCAAAAATACAAGAGAAAGGTACGAGGAATGATGATACTAGCATGTGCCTATAGTCAATATCTTGAAAAGCTTTCCAAGACTTTATGAAAGCAACTCATCATGTCATAGGCAAAAAGGCTATATGTACCATTATGTGATTAAATAAGATTATAAAGTCAATCTTCAAAAAGGCAACAACAAACAAGTCTTAAATAACTTGATCACATGTCTTAAGGCAAGGAAAGAAGAAAGAAAGTCTTCACGTGAAGCCTTCACAAAGCCTTGAAGAAAGGAATGAAAAGGACATCACATGTTCTTACAAGGCATTAAATGGAGAAAAAAGAAAAAGCTCACATGTGAAGCTTTATGAAGGCATTGAAGAAAGAGAATGAAAAGGACTCCACACAATATTCAAACATTAAAGAAAGGAAAGAGAAAAGGACAACACATGTCCCCAAGTGCCAAGAAAACAGTACCTCGTACTTAAACATGGAATGCATATTTTCAAATGAGTTGAATGACATTTTCGTAAATATGAAGAAAAGCCTTGACATTTCTCAAATGAATTTTTCAACGGTCATAAAAGGCTTGGCTTATGAAATGAACATCACAAGACCTCTATAAATTGCAGCAAGTTGATCTTCATCAACAACACAACACATTGTATTAAAAAAGATCATAGATCTTAAAGCTTTCAAGAAGCAACACATTATATCTTCATACTTTATACAAATCCTACATTAGATCTTTGTTAATCTTTTGAGAAAGTATTTAGAATCAATCACTCTCTTATCACACTGTAATTTCCATGTGAGGTACACTTGGAAATATTTGAAATCTGATTGTAAGCTTTGTGAAGCTTGAGAATACACAAGTTGTAATCATCCTCGGTCAGAGGTTGATCTGTTTGAACAATAGTGAAATCTCACAAGGGAGTGAGGACTGGACGTAGCCATCTTTGGGTGAACCAGTATAAAAACAGTGTGTGTCAATCTTATATTGCTTCTTAACTCTTTAACTCGTTTTGAATTTAAAAGTTTTGAAAACCCATCCTCGGGCTTGCCATCTTCAGCGAGAGGATAATTTTTGAAACACTTGAAAACTATTTTTAACTGCAAAATCCCTATTCAACCCCCCTTATAGTGATATTTAGCTACATCACTTTTATCTCATGATTATTCAATTTATAATTAATATTTCTCTCATCTCTACTGTTTTAATTAACCAATTTAGTTGTACTGAGATAAGTATTAAATAATTTGTAATAAAAACAAAATATTTTATTTAATTTATATAAAATTTTATCAAAATTAGTTTTAAAAATATTAAAATGTGAGGGCTTGAGTATGGAAATTCAATGTGTTATATGCGTATTTTAATGAATTTTTTATGTGGTGTTATAATTTCTTATGGTAAAGTTTATCTATGGAAAATTTTTAAAGTAACCTTCTTAATTATTCTATACTAAATAAATTATAGTAAAGATAATTTTTCTAAAAATTAAAAAATAATATTTAAAAAATATAAAATAAATTATTTTTAGATTATCATATTTGTTTAAAAATTGTTGCAAATAGATAAATAATTTTAAAAAATGATTATCTTTTAAATAATTTTTTTTATAAAATAAACAACAACATACAAGATATAAATTTTTAAAGTAAAGACTTATTTTGGTACTTGAGAAATTTTGAGAGATCCAATTTAATATTTGAGAAAAATAAAAATACTTTTTAGTCCTTTTAAAAAATAAATTAGAACAAATTAATGATTTTGTTGAAATTTATTTTAAAGATTAAAAAACTTTTATTTTTTCTAAAGATAAAATTGAATCTCTCAAAATTTCTTAGAGACTCCTACCTTTACTCAAATTTATAATTTTGGAGAAATAGACAAAATATAAAAACTAACAACAAAAACAACAACAACAACAACAATAATAATAATAATAATAATAATAATAATAATAATAATAATAATAATAATAATAATAATAATAATAATAATAATAAAATAGTGGAATTCTATTCATTTGGAGAGGAATATACACAATTAGATGAAAAATAGATTATAGAGAAAAAATACATTATCAGTCTAAAATTCGCTTGTTTTCTTCTTTTTTTTTACTCAGGCGCTGATTCTTCTTAACCCGAATCATCTTTGCTTATTGTTCTCGTAGAAACCCTAAATTCCAGAGAGAAAAAAATAGCACAGCGAAACGATGTCTTACGACGACGTAGAGATTGAAGACATGGAATGGAACGAGGAGTTGCAGTCATACACATATCCATGTCCATGCGGCGACCTTTTCCAGATCACGAAGGAAGATCTCAAGCTGGGTGAGGAAATCGCTCGTTGCCCTAGTTGCTCCCTCTACATCACCGTCATCTATAACATGGAAGATTTCCTCGGCGATTCCAATCAAAATCGAACAAATAAGCCTCTTCAACCCTCCAAACAACAAACCGTTACTGTTGCTTGAATTTCAGGTCTTTCACAATTTCTTAAGAACGTGTTCAATCATTTTTACTTAAGTAGTATTTATCGATTTCAATTTTTGTATACTTTGATTTTCAATTAGGTTTGATATTTGTGATTTTTTTGTTTGATTTTCAATTGGGTTTGATATTTGTGATTCTTGTTGATACACTCGGCGACTCATTCTATATTATGCTCTATTGGCTACTGGTAAAGATAAAGAAACCTAGCTATAAAAATAAAATAAAGATAAAGAAGCCTTGGGAGTTATTTATCCTAAATTTCACTGTTTTCTCCTATTTTGATTTCCTTTCACGACTCTTCGTCCTGCTGA
>NC_021165.2:68861017-68883197 GCF_000331145.2 Cicer arietinum | reverse complement strand
TGCTGAAATATCAATTCCAAACATGAAACTGAAGAGGATATTAATATAGGTTTCAGAAACCTGAGAGTTAATGCAATTTGTAACCTCTCAAATTAGGTCAATCCTCTCTATGGCCCATGATCACATGTTGGTTTGGACCACTTCATGTGAACACAATTTACTTTGATCTTTTTGACTGTAGGTAGGTTTTTTGTGCTTAATTTTTCTTATCGGTTTCCTAAATTGGGATTTCTTATCAATAGCTTCCTCCCATGCTCATGTAAATCATATAGTTGTGTATCGGCACAGGACTTAGATATCAATAAACAAATTTAGTTTCTCCCTCTTCTTTTTGGGTTTACTGCTTAAAACATTTTTTACCTTCCCCTGGTAATTTCTTTCTATTGACTGTGGAGGAGAGGCCAGTTGCTGCATTTTTGGCTCTGGGACTATGGGCTAAATATGTTGTATTCTATAATCATTGTTAGATTTCGAGGGGTTGAAAGTTGAAGAATACTTACTGTAGTTGTAATCAGATTGGCCATTATTGCTTGTGTGATATGAGTTTTGTTTACACATTATACATTATTGATGAGTATTTTACGTTCATTCTTTTTCCATAATGAAATAATACATTGTCTCGCAGATGTCCTGAAATGGAGAGAGCAATAGATTTTTTTCAAGACTTGAATATATGGTAGCAGTCAACATCTTGTTTTGCAGATAGGAATTGAATTATTGGTATTCTGAAGGAACAAAGGAGAAATTAGTAATAGGAGAGTTTATAGTACAGTAAGAATGCCATTGTTCATTGTTAGTTAGATAATTTCTTTTTTACCTGCATTGTTTTTTTGTTAAATTGTTTCTTTCATCAGACTATTCAGACAGACAATACATACTCTTATGGCTTTGCTTCTAATCCAAGTACTGGAGCTCCGTCTCTAATTATTAGATTCTATTTCACTTTTTCTTTATTTCTCTGAATATAAGACTATTTTGGAAATTCAATCTGCATTAATGACTTATTTACAAAAATGACTGGAAAATGGAAATTTTTCTCTCTTATAATATTAATAATTGTAGGGGTAAATATGTAAAAATGTTGCACTTTTTGGACAATTTTATTACTAGAACTACTTTTCTTAATATGCATAAATTTTGTTAGAGGATCTTATAATATGGATGGGAGGGTGTGAGACCTAATACCAAGCATCTAGAATTTGGAATTATGATCCATAAACTACGTATAGAATTATAGTTTACAACTGCTTGAAACTGATTCATAAGGTACAATGGATCAACCAAATTTTTGAATTTAACTTATGCATAAACTTAATACATGATCTGAGTGAGTTCAAAGATAAGGGGAAGGACAATAAAAATATACCTCTCAAGGAGGCTTCGCAAAAAAAAAAAATGAAATAATGTCTTTTATGAAATAAAACACTTTCATAAAACTGTGTCTATTGACACCTGATTATGATTGAGAAATCTTTGAAATACACTGTTGAAACTTTTCCTTAGAGTATGGAAAAATTGTCCAATTGTTTTAATGTGGGTCACCAAAACAACCCCATCAAATGTTCCACCATGACTTTGGTCATGAATGTCATTAATTTATATGAATAAGATGGATGTATTATGAGATGTTGTCATGCATACATTTTGTTCACCACAGCTTAAAAAAACACAATTTAACTCATTTGAAATAAATTCTAAGTCCCTGATTCAAAACTGGAATCATAGGCAAAAACTGTATCAGAGGAAAACTAAAGAATAGTTTTTTAAAGGCTACAACACTTAGAATTTATGTGCAACCATTAGAGGCAAAATGATGAGGACATTTTACCAGAAGCAAAACTCACATTTTTGCATACGTATAAGAGGCAAGAGCAATAACGAGCAGAATCTGTGCTCGACAAGCATACTAACTTTGAAACAAAGTTTGCGCATCTAATTAAACACTCTTAACATATAAATTGATTTTAAAACAACATACAATCATGGTTTACAACAAGCATGCCATCAAACATTATTTAAATGCAATTTGTGAAAATTCCCTTCGAAAACCGAAAAATGGTTTTATCTCCTAATCTCTCATGATACAAAAAAAACTTAATGTAAAGAATTCACAATTGTAGAATAAGGAGTAGTGTTTCAAAGTCGTTTTCTGAACTCCTCCTGACTTTAAGCTCCTCGGTTCAGTTCGTTTTCTCTTGGCTGAGTCGGGTTCTTCCTTGCCTAACCGAGCTGGTCGGATTTAAAAAATGGAGGGACGAATTTGGACATGCAAGAGGGGAAAACAATTTTCAAGTGTCTTAGGAACCTTTTGGCTCTAAAAGATTTGAAGAAAGGGAAATGGAAGGTTTGAAGTTGAAATGAACAGTAACAATGGAGAAAGGTTTTGGGGTTGCACATGGGAAGAAGAAGAAAGGCCAGAAAAATGGATGGCTTTTCCGGAAATGACATTAAGGAGGGAATATGGAGGAAATTTCCTTCCTTGTCATTTGAATTTATTCTAATATTATCTTATTGTCCCTTCCTTCTTTAATTAATTTTTAAACAATTTTTAACATTTCTAGTTTAATAATTTCACTTACTAAATTCTAAATTGATATAATTATTTTTATTAGTTGGATTATTACATAGGGAGTAATATATAAAGTCATTTTCTTCTTGTGTGAAATGAGTCTTCTGCTAGCTATTACATGAACTTTAGGATTTGAATAAAGTTGCACTATCAAAATACCCCCTCTATGACATGCTCATAGTTTATGTGGAAAAAATCTGCTTATCATTTTAATGTTGGTCCAAAGCATATTTTCAGTTTAACTGTTTTCTTCGGTGTTTACATAATAAGCCAAGGAGTATCAATCCTGACTTTATTTTGTAATAGTCTCAGTTCTAGGTAGTAGAAACCCAAAGTTCTATGAACTAATTCATACCATTACCATATTAGAAAAAACTACCTTACATTTACGTTTTCCGATTCTAAAAACTTCCACTGCATTTTGTATGTACAAGTAAAATTCAGTAATTACATTAGTATTTATTACAAGTTTCATTTTGTGAAAAAAGCTATTTTGTTATCTGATGATGCCTTGTTCTTTTATTGAGTAAATTACAATAATAGAACTATGATAGAACTCACAAACCATTGACAAGTATCTTGCGGCTGATTATAAAAAACTCTTTAGTTTTAAATTTCTAAATAGTTAGACCATGAATTACAAGACACTTTTTTGTGATAAACAATGTCACAATTAGTATAGTATTGATTCTTGAGAAATAATATTTGACAAACAGGACAGTGACCGTAAAATTTGTTTATTATTTTAATATGTAAAAAATAATGCAGCCAAATTCTCCACTTAAGGGGAGGATACTGAACTTTTGTCTGTATTTGACAAATGCAGTATATAAAAGCTAAACTTTAGAAGGATGATCTTGAATATCCAATCCATATAGCTGGAAGTGGAAGTAATTGTCCATGCTTCATCTACCCTTGTTTTTAAGCCACTTTTCTGCCCTTCATTGGCCAAGGTAGTTTTTCTTTTCTGTCTTATTATGAAATAGTGTTCTAACTCTCAACTCCTTCTACTTTAAATATTACTTTTTCTTGGTCAAGAACCTAAAGACTAAAGTTAAAAATTACATTATTAGAATTTAAAGAAGGATGGTTGGCCATCACTCTGCCAAATGTTATCTCAAACATATTCATCTTCTGTTTTGCAATTTTTTTTTTCTGGAAAATTATCACCAATTGACAGGCTTAAAAACAACAATGATTTATATATAAACTTTACATTCTTAAGTGAATAAGTCATTTTCGAGTATAAAGGGAGTAATATGGATGCGATGAATATCTACTATTTAATTTATCCATTTTAGAGGAGACAATAGTAAAATAATAGATAATAGACAGAAAATATTGTCTTTCTCTATCACATACTTTTTTACATGAATTTTGATGTAATGGAAAATCAACTTATTTTAATGAGTGGGAACTTCCTGCTAGCCACATGAATTTATTGGAGAAATTTCACTCTCCACGCCATCCAAGGGACAAAATCTATGTGAATGGTTTTATGCAAAAAGCCAACCACTATAGTCATGGGGATTTTGATCTTCACCAAGAAAGGAAGGTTGTATGATGTAATATGTTGATTGCTGTTACATCTCTAGTGCTTTTTAAAGAGGAGATATCTCTTATCCTCCAATTTATGATGCGGATTTCCAATTAGAGCATAGGATTTTGAACAAAATAAGAGGACCATTAAACTTTACTTGAGGCTTACTTCATGTTAAACCAAAGTATTCTTACGCGTAACTATAGAGATTAATCACTTATTATAACTGAGATCTATTTAAAGGGTTGACATCTTTCATCATATATTTTTTCATATGCATCGGTTGGAGATGAGACCTCAACTAAATAGTTAAAGGATCCAAACATCTACCGCCTATGCCACACCATGTTGGTTACTTAAATTACTGATGAAGTGGTGTTCCCATTTTCATCTTATATCATGATGTTGCACAAAACATAGGTTATTTTTTCTGTTTGTGGAAACACATGCACCATGCACTACTTAGTAAAATGCGTGGACTAATCACATCATATAAATATAAAGCACCTTTTATCCAACAAAAAAATAAAAGATAAAATTGATGCATATGAAGCAATTTATTCCGTACAAGCATCATGTTCCTAATGACTTCATATATTTAAGTGAAAAAATCAAGATAAATAACAAGTGTTGTATTCTGAAAAAATATACAAAATTGTCATGGGGTTGTTTCTAGCACACTTAGTGCAGGGTTTTGCTCTCACATTTCTTGGCCTATGGCACATCATCAACACTATAAAATCTTACATTGTGAAGGGTCCTTCCAATTTCACTGTAAGATTCTGGTACCAACTTAATACATCTCAATTCAAACTCAAACACTTGGAACTTGTTTCAATTTTATCATTTTCCATCCTAGCAATTCTTATACAAATTCTAGATTTCCCTTATTTCCACTATGCTTTTAAGCTTGATAACTTTGAGCATGCAACTATGTTCATACACCTTGCTTTGTTTGCTGGTTTTTCACTCTCTACTGAGTTGACTGATTCACTTGAACTCTTCTCTGGATTTGTTGGTATACTTGCATCCTCAGTTTTCAGTCAAGAGCTTTTCTTACTCCATTTTCATTCCACTGACCATGTTGGACTTGAAGGCCATTACCACTGGCTGCTACAGCTCATAGTTTTTGTCTCACTTGCATCAGCTCTGGCTGCAACCATTTTTCCCAACAGTTTCAACGCAGCCATCGTGCTTTCCGTTTCGATTATCTTCCAAGGATGTTGGTTTATAAACATGGGGTTTATGTTGTGGATTCCTGCATTTGTTCCTGAAGGATGTGTGATGAATTTGGGTAGGGAGAGTGGTAGTGAAATTCACGGAGCAGTCACTTGTGGATCGAAAGAGGCAGATTTTCGGGCTAAAGGGTTAGCCAATTTACAGTTCAGTTGGATACTTTCTGCTATAATGATATTTGCAGGAGTTGTATGCTTGAAATTGGCCAAAAAATGTACCATTGTTGACAGGTTGGAATATGAGAGAATTCAAAGTAAAGTTATGGATTCCACTGTGGTCAATGAAGGTTTCAAGCAAGCCAAATAATATACCATGGTTTGTACTTTTTTAAGATCTTGAGGATATGCAAAAGGCATGGGATTATGTGACTCAATAATCTGTATTATAGTGTGTTTTATGCTATTTGCTTGAATTTTATAAGTTTTCAAGAAATCATCAACTAAACTATTAGCTATACAATGTTGGAATAGTTTAGAACTATATGGTGTCTATTTAAGTCTACTATGGTGGACTCAGTAAATGTAAGAATCATCCTCTGGATCTTAATTTATCATAATGAGATACCAAATTGAAAACCACACCTATGATGATGCTAAAATACATTGATTAATCTCAAAAGTGCAATATTTCAATGTTTGTGAATTTGTTCTAACAAGTTTCAGCTGAAGTATACCAACTTCAGATTAATGAAACTTTAGAAATTGATTGTAACACTTAGATTATAGGCTAAATATAAAGATAAACTAAGTCAGGATTCTATAGGTTAATTATAATATAATTGCCTATGGATTTACTTAAAGTGTTTCCTCCATCCTTTTTAGGCTCCTTTATTACAAATTTTATAAAAAAATTGATATTAAATAATTTAGAGGTTATTTTTTAAAACCTCTACAGAAAAACAGAAGTTATTTTATGTTTCTTTATCATAAAGAAAATTATTATTTTTTAAGTATCTACGTAAAATAATTGTTATAGAAACTATACGATTATTTTCAATTAATTTTTAATTTTTTTTTCTTCTATTAAATACTTTTCTTTTTTTTGAATTTCTAAGAAACACATAACATAACTCAGGAAAAATAAGATTACTATGGCAAATACCTCTAGAGGATGAGAAATCTTCAAGAACTTTCATTTTAGGACTATAGATGCAGTGTCAAATAAGGGACACAAAAATGGTAGGTATGTCAATATCTACCAAAATGTTTTTCACAAAATCTACACAACCTTCATGCCAATAGTGTTTTAATGGTCTTGTAAGAGACATCACATAAACTTAAGACTATTTGTGTATTTTAAAATAAATGAAACGGAACGGAGTAGAATAATACAAAATAAAATAGAGGCAAATTCTCATGATTGTTTTTAAGATTATTTGTGATTGTTAAGACTATTTGAAAATACATTTTTATGATTGTTTTTAAGTTCCTAAATTTAAAATTTGTAAAATGCATTTTATTTCAGGCAAATTTTTGTATTTAACGTCCATTATTGTATATAATTTCCATGTTTATGTTAAGATTTGTAATGATCATTAGTGAATGCATTCTGTAGAAATTGTTTGAATGAAGTATACGAACATCTATATTGCTAAAATATATTTTATTTAATACCTATTATTTCATTTAATTTTTATATTTATATCCTTAGAGAATTTCATTTTGTGTTTAGAGAATTGCACTGATTATTTTATTTAATATCTATTATTGCATTTAATTTTCTTTTTTTATATGTTTAGAGAATTGAAAACATTTGTTTTGTAGATTTATTTCAATATTTCAAAAAATTATAAAGTTAATAATACATTTTAAAAATTGTTATCATTTTTATTTGATTTATTTCGAAATTGAAAAAATGGCTGAAAAAAAAAACAAATTAACATACTCCCTCTTGCTACTATTATAAGCATAGAAAATTTATTAATTCATAATATTTAATGTCAATAGTTAAATATTTAACATTTAAAAATGATAATTTAGTAAATTTAACTTGTATTCACCATGAAACCCAAATAATTAATTGCACTTAACTATAATTTTTAATACCCATAAAAAAGTAATTGTTTAAATATGTATTTGGTTCCTGTAAATATAACATTTTTTTTATTTTGGTTCTCGTAATTGTTTTTTTGTTTACATTCTTGTAATATTAAAAAAAAAAATATTTTTGGTCTTTAACATTAAGGGACTAAAGGACGTTACAAAAACGTTAATTAACAAAGATTTTTTGTCCTCGTAAATATAACAGTTTTCAGTTTTAGTCTATCAAAAATATTTTTTTTGAATTTCATCCCTACAATATTCAAAAAAATTAGTTTTTGTTCTTAACGTCTCTGATGAAATGCAATAATTTATATAGTTCTTTTTATAAGATACTTCCAAAAATTTATAGTTAATTATTTTTATATGAACCACAATTAGATAAATTATTTAAGACGCGAGATATATTATTGTCTAAATAAATTTATTTAATTATTTAAATTATTTAAAAATGTTTGATTTGTGTGTAATATTATATAATATCAAGCACATGTTATGTTACTATCAGCATAAATTTTACCTTGGAAATATTTTTAAAATTATTTTTTGAATAAATTTGGTTTATGCAACATTTTTGTAATCTTATAATAACATAGTCATTGACATTACATTTTAATTTAATGATATGTGTATGGTGTGTTAAGTTGTATGTACATATTTTAATCTATATGACTATATTCCATAGTATTTGTAATTTTATATTCAAGAGAGGGGGATAATCTTATCCAAAGAGAGAATAGAATTAGTTTGTAGCTTGTGTAAGGGCAACTTAGTGATCATTACAAACACCAAATTACTTGATAAGTACCGATTACACATTTCCTACTTTTCCTACTTTTCCTACTTTGATTAGTTTTTAATTGATATTGAAAATTGATTTACTATAAAGATAAATATTTTTTATTTTAAATTGCAAAGCAAGGTAATAAATAATTTTCACATGATAATTTATAGAAGTCTATTATGAAATCAATAACAAATTATTGTTTTTTATTTATAAATTTATTACTACATTAGTTATTATTTAGTAGCTAGAAAGAGTTGTAAATTGTTATTTGTTGTTGAATAGAAGTATCCATAAGTGGAGTAGATACTTTGATATATAACGAATTAAAAAGAGGAGACATTGATTCATTGTTTTTCTTAACATAATTAGATGTGAGATTTTTTTTAACTGAAAAAGAAAATGATAAAGGGTTAAACCTAGTGATAAGGGGTTCGAGATCTTTTAAAAAATAGTTAGGGGTTGGATCTCCAAGTCTTGTGTATGTGGAAAATCTAGTTGGTAGAAGATAATTTGTGTTTTGTGCCCATCATGATCTCTGACATAGATTAATAGATTAATCATTGATAAATGATAGTGGATACTTTTAATATGGTTAAAAAAAAAATTATATCTTAAACAAAAATACAGTATGTATTAGAAAAATATTATTGATTTATATTCAAATCCCCCGCCTCCCTAATTTAATTTTTATTTTTCATAAAAAAATAATGGTGAAGAAAAATATATACTTTTAGATAAGATCATCTATTTATTAAATATTTATAATGTGTGTCTTGTATTTTAGATTACATGACACTGAAGTATATAGATTCATATATTTATAATATTTTTTCATTGTAAATTTTTTAAAAGAAAAAACTTGAAATGGGATATTAATTTATTTTAACGCATATTAAATTTTATAAATTTGAATAAAATTTTAATTCTTATAATTATAGTTTTTTATTTTATTTTAATCTCTATAAAGTTTTTGTTTGAATTTAGCGTTAATAAATTCAAAATCTATTGCTTTTAGTCGGGGGACGGTATACATGACCCAATAAAATAAAGCAATGTGGTTTAATAAGCTGCCACCAAGAATTAAAAGCAACAATTATTTAATTTGCAGAAATTAAATCTGAAAAAATACTATCATTACACAGACTAAACTCATGTTTAAATTAAATTTTTATTATTTGATTCATTTCCCCTCAAACATCACTTATGCATTCACTTACCATTACTATAAAACAACACTTTCATTTAATTCCAGATTTGATTTTTCACATTTTTCCTATCCATTTAGATTTGTTTTGATCCTATACTTCTCTTATATTAAGCGGACTTGGAATAATTAATATCACTGAAAAATAATATAATATTAGTTGCAATATTTATATTTGCAATGGTTAAAAGTATGAGACATACATGAATTCCTAAAAATTATCTTTTATCTATATTTATAAATTGTTTGTTCATAATATTGGTAAATGTAAATGGTTAAAATAATTAATATAAAAAAATGAAATAGTTACAATTTTGCAATAAATTTTAAATGTTCAAATAAAATTTTACAATCAAATTAATACATAATGAATGTGACTATAGAAGAAAATAAGTAATAATAGAAACGGAAAAGTAAAAATAATATAAATTAATACATAATGAATCTCTATAGAAGAAATTAAGTTTTATATTAAAAATAAGATGAAAGAATAAAAAAGTAGAAATATCCAAAAAGAAATTAAAAAAATGCACAAACAAAAAATTAGAAAGAAAACACCTCTAACCTATGAAACATGGCTACTTATCCGGTACGTCCTACTGTCCTCGTGGATACTATGTTTTTTCTTATTTTTTAAGGGTATATTAGTTTAGGAGGAAATATTCTCAAAGAGACTAATAGACTAAAAACTTACTTCCTAATTCATTTCTTCATAATGATTAGAATTGACCAATGTGTATATTTAACAAAACATAACAGGAATATTCTAACAAATATGCATATAACTCACTATAATATATCAATCTAAATCTTTCTAAAAATTATTTTCTTCCATCACCTTTTAAAGTTTCCTTTGACATCATTTGATTGTGGAATATTTGAGACATCTCAAATTACTGATGAACCAAATTAGTATTTAGTATTTAGATTAAACATAAAAAGTTGTCATATTAAATCGTATAGAAGATGATAAATCATCAAATAAATTCTTAAAAGAACATTTGACTCAAAAGTTAACACACAACAAAAATATTGATCGACAAAATAAAGGAAAACACCTATTAATTATCATAAATTTTCACTATTACATTTGTGCTTTAATAACTACATGTAATGCTTATTTTGAAAGACCGGAGAACTCTAGAAAATAAATCAAGTAGTTAGATTTAAAATTGTAATTGTAATATAAACCAATCAATTTTCACTATTACATCTGTGCTTCAATAACTACATGTAATACTCACTTTAATTGTAAAACAATTTTTTAAAGAATTATTTTAAATTTTATTTTTCTTTAATTATTTATCTCTTTTTTAAACTTAACTTTAATTCTTAATATATTAAAATTAAATTCGGACGTTGTTGTGTTGGAAAGAAGGAAATATACTATTTACAATTTTGATTTATCAATTTTATGAAGTATCTTTCTATTATGTGATTTATATATTTTATAAATGGTTGGAGTATCTCTTGTTTTCTCTTAATTCATTTTGTTTATAAGAAAAATAAAGTTCATAATTTTTTTGTTGTTGTGAAAATCAAAATATATTCTTTAATATTTAATAAAAATAATTAGAATAATCAAAATTATTGGAACAGACAAACAAAAATGGGGTAACTAATAAATTAAAAATGTATTTTTATCATGGAATTCAATAATTACAATCAAAGTATAAATGAATCTGCTAAAACGCTATGTATATATAATGACTTTTTTTAACCTTTATCAGTACTACTTGTTTTAGTGCAAGACATTTTAGAGGTAGATTATAGATATAAATACATATTTAAATTGACTATTTTGACTAATAAAATTTAAAAGTTGAAAAAAAAAATCTAGAGTGGAAAAAGAAGTTTTCAAGAGCTTGTAGTTGTTTTTGAAAAAGAAGTACCCAGCCCATAAAATGATATTTGAGCAGCCCAGCCCAGCCCAGCCCAAATTATGAACAAGGAAGGTTAAACCCTCAATGGTTGTGTGGCTGCTCTCATCAATCTCAAACCCAAACCACCACAACCACTTCCAGTCGTCGACGATGAGCGTTCCTAAGGCGGTAGCAGCGACGATCCGATTGAGAGTTCCGGCAGGTGCCGCACGTCCAGCGCCACCAGTGGGACCAGCGTTAGGTCAATACCGACTTAACCTAATGGCGTTCTGCAAAGACTTCAACGCACGAACTCAGAAATTCAAGGCAGATACTCCAATGTCGGTTACAATAACAGCTTACAAAGATAACACGTTTGATTTCACAGTTAAATCTCCTTCCGTCACGTGGTACCTCAAGAAAGCCGCCGGCATCGAATCGGGAAGTACTCGTCCAGGTCACGTGACCGCCACAACTCTTTCACTTCGGCACGTGTATGAAATCGCTAAGGTTAAACAGTCCGATCCTTACTTGCAGAACATGCCTCTTGAGTCAATTTCCAAGTCTATTATTGGTACTGCTAGTAGCATGGGAATCAAAATCGTTAAAGACCTTGATTGAATTCATCAAGGGAATTCAAACTTTGCTTTTGCGAGTTTTGGAATAATATTGTTAAATGTTGTTGATTCTGTTTCAAAATGCAGCCATGTTTTGCTCTGTTTTTCATATGCTTACCATGGTTTTGTTGTGTTTTTATGTCTTCTGTTGAATACAATACAAGTTTAGTGGAAGAAACTGAAACTGATTTGTAGGTCTTGTTTCTATAAAGACTTCAATTAGGGTGTGTTTGGTTGGAGGTAGATGAAGGGGAGGTGTAATATTTTTAAGTTTTTATGTTTGATTTAATTTTTAGGAGGGGGAAGAAGAGGGAGCCAAAATCCCTTCTAGAATTTATTTTGCTTTCTCTCCATTTTGGGAGGATTTGGAGGGAGGGGAGGAGCTCCATGTAACTTAAATACCATTAAAAATCCCTCTCTTCCCTTTGAACCAAACACAAAGCCATTAAAAACCTCTCCTCCCTCCCCTCCTTTGAACCAAACTTGTGTCCTTGGAACAGACAAACAAAAATGGGGTAACTAATAAATTAAAAATGTATTTTTATCATGGAATTCAATAATTACAATCAAAGTATAAATGAATCTGCTAAAACGCTATGTATATATAATGACTTTTTTTAACCTTTATCAGTACTACTTGTTTTAGTGCAAGACATTTTAGAGGTAGATTATAGATATAAATACATATTTAAATTGACTATTTTGACTAATAAAATTTAAAAGTTGAAAAAAAAAATCTAGAGTGGAAAAAGAAGTTTTCAAGAGCTTGTAGTTGTTTTTGAAAAAGAAGTACCCAGCCCATAAAATGATATTTGAGCAGCCCAGCCCAGCCCAGCCCAAATTATGAACAAGGAAGGTTAAACCCTCAATGGTTGTGTGGCTGCTCTCATCAATCTCAAACCCAAACCACCACAACCACTTCCAGTCGTCGACGATGAGCGTTCCTAAGGCGGTAGCAGCGACGATCCGATTGAGAGTTCCGGCAGGTGCCGCACGTCCAGCGCCACCAGTGGGACCAGCGTTAGGTCAATACCGACTTAACCTAATGGCGTTCTGCAAAGACTTCAACGCACGAACTCAGAAATTCAAGGCAGATACTCCAATGTCGGTTACAATAACAGCTTACAAAGATAACACGTTTGATTTCACAGTTAAATCTCCTTCCGTCACGTGGTACCTCAAGAAAGCCGCCGGCATCGAATCGGGAAGTACTCGTCCAGGTCACGTGACCGCCACAACTCTTTCACTTCGGCACGTGTATGAAATCGCTAAGGTTAAACAGTCCGATCCTTACTTGCAGAACATGCCTCTTGAGTCAATTTCCAAGTCTATTATTGGTACTGCTAGTAGCATGGGAATCAAAATCGTTAAAGACCTTGATTGAATTCATCAAGGGAATTCAAACTTTGCTTTTGCGAGTTTTGGAATAATATTGTTAAATGTTGTTGATTCTGTTTCAAAATGCAGCCATGTTTTGCTCTGTTTTTCATATGCTTACCATGGTTTTGTTGTGTTTTTATGTCTTCTGTTGAATACAATACAAGTTTAGTGGAAGAAACTGAAACTGATTTGTAGGTCTTGTTTCTATAAAGACTTCAATTAGGGTGTGTTTGGTTGGAGGTAGATGAAGGGGAGGTGTAATATTTTTAAGTTTTTATGTTTGATTTAATTTTTAGGAGGGGGAAGAAGAGGGAGCCAAAATCCCTTCTAGAATTTATTTTGCTTTCTCTCCATTTTGGGAGGATTTGGAGGGAGGGGAGGAGCTCCATGTAACTTAAATACCATTAAAAATCCCTCTCTTCCCTTTGAACCAAACACAAAGCCATTAAAAACCTCTCCTCCCTCCCCTCCTTTGAACCAAACTTGTGTCCACTTCCCCTCCCTCCCAAACAGACCCTTAAGTGATTGTAGCATAAGCTTTTCTTTGTTTTAGTGTTTTATATATAAACTATTTCTATAACAAAATATAAAATCTAAGTCGAACAGTTTTCATGTAAGTTATAAATTATTTTCATTTTCTCAAATTGTTATCGGTGTGTCTGAGTATCTGCGTGTGTCAATGCATGTGCTTCATAGGTCGTAAGTTAGTCTCCCTCCCAAGTGCTTATGCTAGTAAATAAGTTCAAATAAGTCAACTCTAACATATCCGTAATCTTATTGTTATTTGGCTAATTTTTATGAATGAATTTGACAATTAGAGATGATTAGTACATGGCTAGGATCTTTCTTCTTTAGCTTACAGTGTCTTGCACTTATGTAGTTATATGGCTGTTTGATATTTGGTTTGGTACAAGAGTTGTAGTGCTGAATTATTCTGGTTAACCAAGTGTGATTTGTTCTCTTATGGCTAGAAGATAGCAGGGTATGAAAAGAAACTAATTGCAAGGATGCTTATTAGTATCTTCTTGTACACGACAATTATCGTTTAATTATGAGACTAAATTGAAACCAATTATCTGTTTTGGATGTGAATCACAACATGTATTTCATTATGATGGCAACTTGCCCTTAAATTTTGTGAAGCCAATAACTTTTATTTTCATTTAGTTTATGATTTGAATCTTGAATTATATTGAAGTTTGTATTTGATGTTCCATTTTATGTTTTTTCTCTGTATGCTACATGTTTTTACTTAAAATGACATATTTTTATCTCAAAAAAATAAAAAAAGAAGACACATTTTCACCAACCATGATCTTATAATTCATAATAAAATTCGAGTCACAATTCATAAGAAAACTGTTCCAATTCTTAGTTTGAATCACAATTTCGTAACTATCAACGCTTGTCTAATTATGGGATATGACAAAGTAGGCTGCACATCAATGCACTCTTGCAAATTAATAACAGATAAAGGGAAATGAATTCGAAAAAGTATGTCAAGTTTTCAACCAACTGATAACCACAAATTTTATCAACATTCTTTTGAGTTATTAACTACTTTTTGTTACCACACTAACATTCTTGTGTTATTAACTACTTGACATGAGTTAGAAATAGTTTAAATTATCATAAGTAAATGCCAATAATTTTTCCCCTATAAGATGAGAAGAGCAAAGAAAGGGGATTGCAGGAATCAGGATTACAAGCAATAACCAGTAAGCACTTTCACATCAGTAAAGAATTTTCAGGGTAGTCTTTGGTGCATGCAGACGTCAAAGGCTAGCAGGAAAAACAAGGAACCCCTATAAAGCCAAAAATCAAGGAGTATATCGTTTTCTCATGTTAATGGAAAATATCACTTTGGCCAAAAATATATATGCTAAAATGACGTTTCACAAAAGGACGAAGAGAAACCAACATAACAAATGGACCCGTGATGCAAAAGAGTTCTACCATCCGAGATAAAATACAGACAAGGAGAAACCAATTTAAACAGTCTTTTCTTCTATTTAGTTAAATCCCTTTTCATACAAAACCAAATTGATATCTATTATTTTTCACCAACCAACTCTTCAACCAAAATTGGAAGTTGCATGTTACATCAGTTAATAACGTCATCACAAAATGACGATATAATGAGAATCAATTAACCAACTTAGAAAATTTTCACCTTTTGTTTAATACTAACTTATTCAAACAAAACCTTGATTAACTTAGTTAATATACTTACTTGATTACAGAATTTTCCAAGACATAATGTAAATCAAGTTAGTAGAAAAGATGAATCTGAAAGGCAAAAAGACTCCAACGCGAATCAAGCTGAAATAGTGGAAGAGAAGCTCTTAAACATAACTTAATTGAAAGGAAAAAAAAAGAAAAGAAAAACAGAAACAACCTTCTTCAGTTTCTGATATAAGCTAGATTGAAACCATCTATTTACAAACCAAGCAAACCGACAACATGCTAAAAACTATGTTACACTGAAGTCATTCTGAAATGTCGGACATGAAAGGCGTCTAAGTTTAGATCACAAGCCGATCACACAGAAACATGCGATACTAATACTTAAGTTTAGCTATGGTCTATCAGAAATGAAGTTAATTTCCATGCAGTTTAGTTGAAGTGAGGTGATGCTGAAAGGGACTGGTTAACAGTTTAGCTGGCCTCACATGTTGGTTTTGCTGCAAAGGCGGCGGGCTCAACGGTCCTTCATCCCCAGTAATACGAAAAACAGTAACTTGCAGCACTACATCCTTCGTTCCGAGCAGCTCAAACACACAGACATCGCCTTCCCCTAAATTATTCTCTAATGAGAATTCAAACCATCCCTGGCTTAACTTAGCTCTACCCCCTCTATAAAGGCAGCGAACCGGCCACTGCCTCCCATCCGAGATTTGAAGTTTGATAAATCCTGAAACGCCGTTCAAATGCTTCTCTGCAAAACAGGATGGAAGATACTGGAAAACCGAAAGAATTTAGTATGCAAGATCGAAATGTTGAAGAAGAAGGAAAAAATGTGTTGCGTTGAATTCAAGGGATCACCATTATGCATCCTCTATATAAATAGGAGGGCCGCAGGACAACGCGGCAGAAAGGATTAGTTGGTTCAAACTCTTTTGCTGCATTAATCGCTTTTTCTCGTTCTTCAGCTGTCACGGTTCTTTTCCTTGCAGATGCACTTTCGTAAAATCTATTACGCATTTCTACCTCGTCTTCATGATCAGAAGAAGGTTCCTGGACATCTGTACTTTCACAAACTGTATTGATTACATACTTTCAATTTAGATAACCAAATCGGAGAAAGAAAAGTCAGTTATAAACTTATAAGCAATAACTAAGACCTGATTTCCGCTTCTTTGTAGCAGATTTTTTAACCTTTTCATCGATAGCCGCTCGCAGCTTCACTTCTTCGGTAGACTTTTTAAACTCAACTACATTAAACTGGAGACCTATATCTCTGGTCAAATGGTTGTCTACCGAATTGGCGCTTCTGGAAGAAAGAGTATTCCCACCGTCTCCCCAGTTTATGCTATTAAGTTTAGATGCATTGAACAGATTCTGTAGGGCTGGAGGCGAATGAGACTTGCCGGGTGTGAATTTATCAGCTGATCCAGAAAAAGCTTTGTTTTGCAATGGGCCAGGAGTAAGTTTTGAAGGCATCGAATCCAGTAATTCAATGGAATCTTCGTCTTCCAATTCTTCGAAAATCTTAAGACATTTTGCATAGTAAGGCCCTTCCTTACTGCTTTGTGCGGTCGATGATTGATAGTTAATCTCAGAAGTAGCCAAACTGAAAATATTAACATTGAAAGACGACTTTCCTTCGTATCTAAAAAGTAACAAGTATCCAGTACTGATGGAATAGCGATGAACAAATTCATTCCAACCATCACGGAACCAAAATTTGTTGTCTGACTTTTTTAATCCTACACGCCATACACTGCCATCAGGAACTGTGAGAGTAACGATTGGAGAAATCTGGCCCCCATATTTTCTCATAAAATTATCTGGAAGCCTCTGCAATTCATAAATCAAGTTAGGTTCCAAATGTTGGCAAATTGCTACAATATTACAACACTGCATAAGCTGTTTTGCACCACGACGACAAAGTTTTTAACTCTAAACCTGGTTTTGAGGTGTTTGCAAAACTGTAACAGTGTTATCTTGCACTTAGTCCAACAAGATTCAAAACTACACAAATCACATAAGTCATAAGTACACCACAACAACAAAAACTAACACGAAATGCTTTGCTAATGAAATATCAAATTGAAGACCAAACCATGCCATGACAATATAAAAAAAAAATTAATCATTTCACAAAGTGCAATATACTATTATTCTATGTTTATGAATTTGTTTTAACAAGATCAGCTTTTAAGTAAGCCAAGTTCAGAATCAAGTGTTGTCAAACTAGAGATACTTGAGAATCTTTTTAAAATACAAATGCATGGGGTTTAAGTATTAAACTCAATTTGAGTGACAGGGAAACACAAAACTAATGTTCAATGCATGAGTAAGTGTTTTGCATTTTCTAGAACCAGTGGCAAAAGAAATAGCTTGTGCTCAATACAAAGTAGATCTCTGAAGCAAAACACAAAAACTATTTATATTTACTTATTGAGCTTGAAAGGCTTTTAAAAAATCTGACAATATTTTTGGAGGATTTTTAAAAAATAAAATAAAATAGAGAAAACTAAAAGGCTTGTATATGTGTGTGTACACTGTTGGAAATAGGACATAAAATTAGCCAACCACACTTTATTGACTTTAAGTTCAGGACTAATTTCAGGTCAGACAACCCAACAAAGTATTGAATCTCCTAAAATCTTAAGACCATGACCCCAAAAAATTATGATTTTTATTTTTTTATATCTATTTTTTAAAAATAAAACTTGTTCTTATAAAAAAAAAATCTAAACTTGATGAAAGAGGTGACAAAGTTTGGGGGTGGTGGGGGGAAAGGAAAAGCAAGACCCATAATTCATGCAAAAAATCTAACAAAATTCTTTCACTCTAACAAAATTCTCATAAACCAAATAATAACCAGCCACTCCAAAAAATAATTCATGCAAAAAATCAACTAGAAAAAAAAAAGTCAAAAACCAAAAATAAAAAACAACACTCCAAAGATTAATAGAAGAAAGGGAGAGAAAATTAGGTATACCAGTTGCTTAGCTTGTAGAGTAGAGGGTAGAACAAGCTTGTGAAATGAAGGACAAGGCATTTTCCGACACTGAGAAAAACCAAAACAAAAACCTTAAAGCATTTGATGGATGTCCCTTTGAATCAAAGTTGAAATCTTTTGAGCTCTAGTTAGTTGAATTGCTTCAACTTTCAGATCTACTTCAACATCACTCACTATACCCTTTGCATTTTGCAAGCTTCTCAGCTTTTTTGACTAAAACAATGGTTTTTTTTTTGTTTCAACTTTTTAAAGGGTTATAAAAAAACACCCCACCAAGAAAAAAAAAGGCATAAAATTTGGCCTAATAACGAGTTGGTGACTCAGTGAGTGAGCACAAAATCAGAGGTTTTCCCAGTTTGGAATTTCCAAACAACTTTCTCATTTCCAGTTTTTTTTTTAAAACCACTTTTGTTGTTTCCGTTTGGAGTTTGGAACAGAGCGAGCCGCTTGTTTTATTTTATTTAAAGAGTTTTGTTATTTTTTACTTGTTAAATTAAATAAATATACCTTCATCTTTAAATCTTAACTCTTATAATTTGGAAATGCTAATACTACTAGATTTAACATTTTGTCTTATGTTTGAACTTAGAATACTGCAGTTTGTTGTGTATAAGTTTATGATATATTTATCACATCTTCTAATACCTATATATATATCTTGGTCATGTAAATATAATTTTTCTTCTAGTCATGTAATTTTTTAAACATCTTTTTAGTATCTATATTTTACTCAAGTTATATAAAAATATATATTTTTTTTATAAAGTTTTGGTTTTAGTTCATGTAAATATATATTTTTGGTTTTGGATTTATGTAAATATTATTTTAGTTTTTATTTAAAGGAATTAAAATTAAATATTCTACATATTATAAGAATTTATTTTAATATAAATAAATTTTGCAAAAATAAAAGAGTCATGCTAATATGTGCTTTTATATATTCATAATTGTACAAATAATAATTATATTTTTTTAAAATAAAATATATATTTTTCATTATAAAATTTATATATTTATTATATTAACAAATGACATAAAGGAACGTATTAGCATTTCTCAAAATAAAATACCAAAAAATGTATAGTTTCATGGATTAAAAATTTTAAAAACATACTTTTATAAAGACTAAGGCCAAAAAAATCGTAAATATATATTTATTGTTTTCTTTTGATTTCTCTAAAATTTATTTATATTGAAATTAATTCATGTAACGTATATATATATATATATATATAATATTTAATTTTTGTTGTCGATTTTTAATAAATTCTATCTACAAAAGTTAATTCTATTTCAATTGTGTCCGATATTAAACACAGTTTAGTAATATCATTTATCAGTTCAATTAAGACTTCAAAACTAAAATATTTGATTTTAGTGTACCTATAATATGTTCTACATAGAAATTAAAATAAATATTACGCATATATTACGTGAACTAATTATAATATAAATACATTTTATAAAAACTAAAGTAAAAATGTAGTACAATTGTAAAGATAAAAAAAATACAAGTCTAAATTGAAAATAATATATTATGTTAAATTAAATATAATATTTCGGATTAAAAGTAGGAAGTTTATAATTGTATATAAATTTGTTTTGGTATTTACATTCATTTTACAGGGAAAAAGAAAAACTAGGATCATGGATAGCTGAATACAATTTGGATTGATAGATATTATATTTGAACATTTGAAATCGGGATTTATTATGTTCAGTTAATGGTCGAGCAAACGTAAATATTTGAATTGGGTTAATCATACAAATGATTTCCTATATTGTTGTGAAATTGTGTTGCAAAATATCATTTTCTGTTTTGTTTAAAACTTATTAGTTCCCTATAATTTCATGTGATTCTATAATTGCACGTTACTAATAGTGGAAACAAATAAATGCTAACGACACCTCCATTTATATCCCTCTGTTTAAAAGAAAAAACAACAATGCGTTTCTTAACGAGGTAATAATAATGTCGTGAAAGGAAAGTGCATTAATTGAATTTCTTTTTGGTGTTAATATATATATATATATATATATATATATATTGCAAGAGGTTATGATTTTATTTAACCATCGTAAAAATTTGGGAAGAATTAATATTAAACAACGTACATTAGATCGGACAATAGATCGGTAAAGACATTAATTTAAGGTTCAACGGTGGTTGACAAGAAAAAGTTCATTGGTTGTTCAATAGTGCAATTGGGATTGAATTTTGATTAATTAAATAATTTTTTTATATATAATTTCAATAAATATAGTATTTTCATGTTGAATCATCAATTTTTTTTTAATCTATAAACGAAATAATAACCTAACAATTGATAATTAATATTTATCAATTAAATTAAATTATAGACAAATAACAAATATATTAAATGTTAACTATAACTATTATATTTGTTGACAATCATGCTATTTTATAAGTTTACCGGCCAAGAAAAAAAAGTTGTTTATATTATTTTAATACTAGTGTGTCATACTCAGAAAATTGTCTATAAAAGTACATATAAAATCTTATACTTGTAAAAAAGTGTTTGATTATATAACATAAAATAAAAACAAATACCACACGGGTATAAAAATATGGTTGAGAAAACAAAAATAATCCTTAAATTAGTTGATATGGAGTCACAAGCAATATTGTATAGTCGTTAGCAAGGTTTAAATCAATGATGACTTTATATTATCACATAAAATATGGTTGATACAAAAGATTAATTTGTATGAAATACTTTACTTTTACATATAAATATAGTTGATTTAAAATATTTTTATTTTGATTTTGATTTAAAATCCAATATATTATTTATAAGGTTTAATTGAATTGATAATGCAATATTATTAGGCCGAATACTTCACCCAAATTGATTTAAAAAGATTTTCATAAATGTTAAAAGACAAACAAACCAATAATATTAAATTAAGATTTCACCATCTTTATATTTATTCTAATACAAATCAATTTTTCAATTTAAAACTAAAAAAAACTATATGTGATTTGTCAAAATTAGTTATAAATATAAATCTCTTTTGATTAGTGAAAATAATAATAATTATTATTATAACTATTATTGTTTCAAAAAACATCTTACTAAGACAAAAAAAATAAGAAATGTTACATTAGAACAACAAATACTACTACATCACGTTCAAACAATAAAATAATATCTAAAATGCAAAAAAAAAAAAATTAAATTTGTGTAGAAAATATTTATTTAAATAAAATAAAAAATAACAAAATAACTTAAATGGGCTATTTTAAACGTAAAATCACATTTAATCGATCAACAAGAATTGAGGGGACTAAAATAAAGTCAAAATCCAATATATTGATTATAGGACCCTATCTAATGCAACAAAATATCATAAATTATTATAGATTGCAACAAAATTTGATCTCCAAAGAATTGTATAATTCGAACATTTTTTAAGTGGTTAGAAGGTCACTTGCTTCCTACTACTAAAAATGTTAGGAAAATTTTTATGAAGACAAAAAATAAAATTTTAAATCTTATAAGCACTTAAAATCTATTTACCTCTATGTAAATATCAGTTTTTTTTTAATATCGGTTTTTAAACTTTTTATTTGTTAAAAAAATAAAATAAAATAAATTGCAAGCCCATACAAAATGATTTAAGTTAAACATAAAAGTACAAGTCCATACATAATGACCCAAATGTAAAGTAAATAAACAATTTTTGGTGAGGCATAAAGCCCTTCTTTAGGGCTTCACTTGGGCCCAGGCCTA
>NC_021165.2:68830667-68860954 GCF_000331145.2 Cicer arietinum | reverse complement strand
GCAGGAATATGAATTTTTCTTGGTCTACCCCTCTTTTTCTTGGCCACAATTGGTGCAACTTTTTGTTCTTCTTGTACTTGTTCTTTCTTGACACATGGTCTCTCAATTCCATTCTTCCCAAAAATTTGCACCTGAAATCTCTTTTCTCCATATGTGAAAAGCAAGAACTCATCATGCACCACTGAGTTATCTTTCATAAACTTTTTCCAACCATTTTGCATATATAACTCATTTCCTTCCTTCAAAATACTCACTTTCCATTTCTCACCACAAGGGCCTATTAAAAAAATAAATGCTTTTCTCCACAACCCTTCATCTAAACACATAACAATTTTCTGTGGTACTTTCTGAAAATTATGGCAAAAAAAGAAAAATCATGGTAGCTTTACAAGAAGCAATTTTTTTCGATCTCTAAATCGTTCACTATATGACATATTTTTTGTGATTATATTAATGTTAAAATTCACACTTATCATAAGCATCCAAAGAAAGACAAATATTTCTTAATAGAAAATTAAGAACAAAATGTAACATAGCATACACATGATGATGTGGTAGAAAATAAAAGCATAAGCAAAATTACAAATCAATTACCATGCGGTTGGTGTTTTGATCTTTGATGATAGTGAAGAAGGATGATGGCTTGTCTTGCTGATCATGTTCCATCTGTTTTTTTTTTTTGTTTTTTTTTTTATTTTTTATATATGTAAAGATAAACTTCATTATATAGAATAAACAAAATGATAAAAAAAAAAAGCACAACTAGTGTCAACTTTTTGAAAAACAAACAGAAATTAAATCAGAAGAAAAGCATAAAAAAAAATGTAACAGCTAAAATAATACCCCTGCATTTAAGTACAATGAACAAGTTGAATAAAAAGAAGCAGAAAAGCTATAAACATATGAGAAGCTAAAGAAATAAAGAGAGAACCTTAAGGAGTTGAAAAGGGTGAAACTTGAGATGGACTTGAAATTAAAAACCCTTTTGAATAAAGTATAGTCTCAAGTTTCAACACCTAAAGTTTTTCAAAATTTATTTATTCCTATATAAATTAATGTTGGTTCTGTCATTAGCAAGAAAAATAATAGCAAAAGATCATCAAATCAAATTAAGGACCACATATATGGAGGCTAGCTGAAAATGGTAAGTAGCAAAAATAAGAATTTGGGGGATAAAAATAGGAAGTTAGGAACCCATCATTATCATGCATGCCACTGCTTTTCCTTTCATAGCTTTTATTTTTCATTAATATTTATTTAATTTTGGGCCTAGGTGAGATGATGAATCTTATTATGAACAATGGACTTCGTTTATTTATTTTTTAATTTTTTATTGTTTTTTTTTATTGTTATAATTGATAAGGAAATGTTGAAAAAAAAACTGACAAAAAGTTTTGTTGAAAAATTAATCTGATAAAAAAAAGACATGAATATATATTGCATGTTAGTGATTAAAATTAGGAGAAGATCTTTTGTGGGGGCCAACATAAGATGGGAGAAAATAATTGAAATTTGTAAATAGGATTGTGGAATCAAAAAATTTGCATGAAAGAGCCACTGGCCCATACATGCACAAAAATAGTCATGGTTACATATATAGTATTAGTATGTATATAGAATTTTGATCAGAAATTTTGTGTATCGAGGTCCAAATATATAAAATTTTAATTTTTTTTTAAAGCATAATTATGCATCATAATAATTTTTATTATTGTTTTTCATATTTTAAAGCATTGAATTATTTTTTTATTTTCAATATCAATAAAAATATCTGTATATAAATAACTAAATAATTATTTAACCACTTACATCTCATACTGTTTTACATTAAATTCTTGATAATTTTCATTTAATAAATATTTAATTATTCAACATCTCTTTATCAAATGCAAAAAAAAAAATCTTTTTAACTTTTAAAATTGTTGATCAATCATTTAATAAAATAATTAAATTTAAAAAATAACCTAAATTAATAACTTTTTATATTTTATTGTGTGAATTTTGATTTCAAATGTATGAACAATGAAACCAGCTGTTCCTTCCTTTGTGATAATTTCTACTGTACACTACAGATAGTGACATTTTATTGTTATATATATTTTAATAAAATATGAAATCGCGTAAGGTATTAACTAAGTTTTCCCTATATAATCTTTTGGATTTTAGGAAAAATATAAAAATTAGGATAAAGACTTAGAAATTAAGATTATATAAATCACACTTTTTTTTCATTTTCACTGTTTCAAGTTTTGAAATTTTAATATAATATTTTAAATATAATTATTTGTAATGTAACCCAATCAACTCAAATCAAATCAATTCCGTATATACGTCAGTTTAGAATTTATTCAAAAAAAAAAGTCAATTCGAACCAAACTAAACTATATACTTTTAATAAATTTGGACATCGAATTAAATTAATCTAATTAGAACATCCATTAAAAAAAGGAGTTTACCCAAATTTCCTACAATTGGTAATCTTTTGATTGCGAATTCGCAAGAAGTAGGATCCTCTTCAACATGCATCATTTGCAAAAAGTAAAATGAGTCTAAGAAGAGAGAAAATAGAAAAAAATTGATGAAAAGTTTAGAAGACAAAATTTAAAAGGTAAAGATATATATAATTTATTTACATTGTTTTGTTTGACTCAATTCTGAAATTAATATTTTTGTACATTTAATTCCTTTTACATATTCTTAAATGTAATTCAATTATTTTAAAATTAAATATATTTTAACTTTGCACGGGGTATTATCTCTAGTCAACAACATAAAATAAAAACAATAAAAATAGTCAATATAATATTTATTATAATATGGCCCTATATAATTATTGAATGTTAAATTCTAACATCCTCTTAGCTCATTTTTCTTTGATAAATTACAGAAATATTCGTTCTGGTTTTCTCCCTTAGAATTTGCATTTCCGATTAGCAAACAAACAGAGTTTTTTATGTTATTAACAACTGTTAAAAAAACAACTTCAATAACCGCTTCTTTGCCACCACCATTCCTTGATTAGTTGACTTTTTTTCCATGTGTTGGAATCATATACAAGCCATATTACCTCAACTTTGGATCTCTTCAACATTCTTGAGATTCGAAACTCGTTTATTTTAAGGTATGGAAATCGGTTCCTTGACTCTTAAGTTATTGTTGATTTTGTTTTTTATTTTATTTAAATGCCTCTTACCATTCTTCTTGTTTAATCTATCATATAATCATGGATTTATGTGCCTCACGTACATTCTAATCCACCAATTACAATTTATTAATTATTAATTAAAGACATGTTGACACAACTTAGTTTTCATCACCTCAAAATATTGTTCTTTTCTAGGTTGACCAAAAAAATGATTTTTTTCTTCTTCTTTTTTGTGAGACAATTTTTTTCCCATGTTACCTAACTAGTTTCAATATTTGATCAGAGATTGATAACCCAATTGAAGAAGATGGGGATGGATGAAGAAGTTTCTTCTGCCATGTTCAAGATAAGGAAAACATCTTTGGTGAAACAGTTGATTGCTGTTATTGTTGTGATGGCTATGTTTGTTGCAGATGCAGCTGATACAAATGATGTTTATAGTCCATGTCATGATGCTAAAGTTCAGAAAGATGATGGTTTTACCTTTGGCATTGCATTTTCAAACAAGCAAACTTTCACCCCTGATAATGGTCCTCAGCTTTCGCCTTGCGACTCTCGCCTTGACCTCCCAAACAAAGGAGCACAACTTGCTGTGTTTAGGCCAAAGGTTGATGAAATCTCTCTACTCACCATTAACAAGAGTACCTTAAACCCGGTATGCAGTTTTTGTCTTCATGATTTAAAACCAAATTCTTTATGTATATAACAGATGCTATTTACATGACTCGGTTTGAGCTTATCTACTGGTATTGACGTTTGTGAGATTGTTTGGTAAAGCTTATGAAAACAACTTATGACATGTTCATAAATTGTTTTCAGGTTATTTCTATAAACTTTCCAAAATAATTTATTTCCATAGAAAATGGCCTATACATAAGCACTTATATGACAATGTTTTACATAAGTTGTTTATTCAAACAGATAATCGGTTTATAAGTACTTTGGTTTTATAGTTTTTTTGGGTATGGTTCTCTATACTATCATGTGCTCTGGTAATTGCATAAGGTCAATCTTAGGGAATTGCATTATAATTAGTTAATGATATCAGATATAAAGTTGTACCTAAAAGATTTAGGTTTAGAATTAAAACGTTGGGCTTGATTGATAGCACTTAAGACATCATATATTCTCTGTCATGTTATACTATATTCCTAGACAAAAATCCTCGATAATTTATTACATGCATGGTTCCATTGGAAGAGTTGTTTCTTTGTTATGATTTCAAAGCTGAACAGTCCTGCAGCCACATATTCTTCGGCAAACTTTTGTTGTTTGTTCTCTACTAATTTTGATGGTTTATCAGGCCACAACTGGTGGATATATGGTTGCATTTGCTGGACAGAAATATGCAGCAAGGTCACTACCAATTATGTTTGCCGACGACAGTCACACAATTACCAGTTTCACTTTGGTATATCATTTGACATGGCAAATTTATGCTTTTATATGAACATAATTTCCCTTTAGAAATGTAATTTTTGAATTTGTATGTTGGTTGATTGACAGGTTCTTGAATTTCATGAGGGAACACTTCAAAACTTGTTCTGGAAGAGTTTCGGCTGTGGCTCATGTCCTGGTGGAAGCGTTTGCCTGAATAAGCAAGACTGTGCAGTGCCAAACACAAAGTGTCAAACGAATGGTGACATTTCCTGCAACATTGGCATACAGTTAACATTCTCAGGGACTGACAAGAATCTCGACGCTCTAAATTCTTGGTATGAAGTGAAAAATCTACGGCAGTACTCCCTCTATGGTCTATTCTCCGGCCTTCGCAATTCCATTATAGGGCCATATAACAAGTTTTTTTAAGTTTCCATATTTCCAGTTTATATGCATAGGAGACTGTACCATTTTAGCTCTTCTTTGTGAGAGTTTGATTGTCATCCCTGCTTCTTTGAATTCAAAATCCTCGACAACTTGGCTATTTCTATTTAGTCTAAAGTTATTGATTGGGATTTTCTACAAGAGATGCAATTATTTTGATCCTACACTGAGGAAATCATGTTACGCAGAAACATGTAGGTATGTTGAATAAACAAAAATGCACAGTAGACAAAAATGACAAGGGCATAGAATCAAAGGTCGTAATTGACAAGTCGCTATTTAATTTAAAAGGCTTTAAAGATATTCAATATCTGCAATATATCATTCTATTGGTTTAGTATCACCCCAAAATCAGGATAAATAATCGAACGACGAATTACAAGTACATTTTTTCTGTAACTTTCGTGGCAGAATGTTTCACCTTTACTTTTATGAGCTCATCTAACTAACCATTAAAATAACTCTTTAAGCTGCATATCGTTGCTTGAGACAAATCTTGTTGCTTGATAATCATCAATCTGGTTATGCACAACAGCTAGATCCCTCATAACAAGTTATTTACCTTAGGAATTTTCAGGCTCGATTAAAACATTGAAGACAAATTCTTTTCCTGGTGTGAATGATTGTTTGAGTTCTCCTACCGTTTGAACAGTGTTAACCTTCCTGTCCTTCACATCCAAGTTTTCCTGGCATAGGGGAATTAAATGTGGAAAATACGAATATAAGTTTATATATATCCATGACAGCCACATATGGAGGAGAAAATTAACTTGCCTTTTTTACATAATCAGCCATGGTACAATTGAGTATTTCTTGTATTGCAAATTTAGTGACACGTTCTTCCCCAAGCATCTGTAGAAGGAAGCTTTTTGGGATCTGCATGCATTTCCTAACCAAATCATCTTCAACGAAGAATAAAACATATATGATCATAATCTACGGATGTTCAGTTGCATTCACCAGTTCTCCAAGAATGATTGTCTTGTCAAAAGAATTATTTTGAGAGAAAATTCAATCCCAGGGAAAGATTATTGATAGAAAAAAGAACTAACTATCCAAGCAATGAATGACTTAATTCTAACATTTTAACTACATTGATGTTACAAACAATATTACAGAAGAATGAGTGAATAATTTATGGTTCAAAAGATACTAAAACAATTAATCATCAAATATAAAACTTCATTGTAAATTGCGCACCTTTGATGATTTCCCTGGAGCAGTTCACACATTGCAAGGCATGTACAAAGTAATTAAGTTAAAAGTCATGAACTTCAATTTCTTATGCAGATAAAATTCTGAACTATGATGAACAAAAGAATGAATCGCATGTAAAATAATATCAACAGCAAGAAATATATAATCAATTTAAATAGGCAGCGCCTCTAGATGTAATTGAGTATACGGGTTTTTAAATGGGGGAGGTATCTTGCAGCAAATGCCAAGCTCATGTGTGAGTTCATGGCATGTATTACAATATATGAATCATAATAGGGCATGAAAGTGAAAATTGCAATAACCACTACATATATTAAGTGTATGTAGTTAGGTGCATGGTATTGATCTTTATTAATAACGCAGCCATTTACCTCCTTTTTGCACGCGAAATCCAGGAACTGGTGGGGTAGTACGACCTAAGTTTATGAGGATCCGGTCAAATACCTTCTCTGTTTGATCACCATTCAATTCCACTCTTAGCTGCCATTTAAGCCATGAGATTACAAAATAAATTCCCAAAACAGCAGGGTAAAAGAATATGAAAACATATAACTAACATGATGCTGTAATTTATAGAAACACTCATCACAAAAATATTTTACATGATAAAAGGAGGAGGTTAAAGGGAAAATAAAAATGCTTATTGTAGCAATATATCTAGCCACAATTTGTTTATATTTGAAGCTGCAATTTGTATTACTAGTGGTAATGTCTGGATAACAATTAAACATATGTTGATAGAAAAATCAGCTTCAGTTTTAATCTAATTGGACAAACAAAAGTAATATAGTGGAGTACATTATTATGACATAAATAAAGTAAATCCCACAGAGAAGGCGATTAATCAGGCATGAAGACTACTAAAAGCTTTAATTGATCCTAGTTCATCAAGTTGATTCATATAGACCCTGTTTGGATAAACAACTTAATTATGTTCTTATAGAATATGTGTTAATCACATGATCAAAAAATCTGTTGATTTGGAATCACAGGATGGGTAGATGTCAAATATGACGGATTGATTTCTTACCTACGTAACTATATGTTGCTTTTTGTTCGTAAATAATAATGGATTCATGAATGCATCATTTTCAATTGTATTTTTCAAGTGGTATTTTTTTGCTTCTTTTCCTATTTTTATCTCAAAAAAGGAAAAAGTACTTATGCATAAGTTATTTCTATAACAAAAGATAAAATAAACTCAAAATGTTTCCTTGTAAGCTTTAAGTGGGAGAGCTTATGAAAATAAGCTGAAAACATCTTACGAACATGTCATAAGTTGTTTTCATAAGCTCCCCCAACCAGTCTTACCAGTGCTTATGTCAATAGATAAGTTCAAATAAGTCAATTCAAAGATGCACAGAGAGACACACACATTTGTTTCACAAATAACAGCTTATTATCTTGGTCATTGCACTCTGTAGGAGAAAAAAATGAGAGTTTTGAATAGAGACAAGATATGGCAGAACATATCAAGAGAAACATAGAACAATTTTTGGTGCATGCTCACTCACTTGTATCTTATCTTCATCTTCTGCTTCTGCAACTACTGTGGCATCTGTTAAGAAGTCTGAAATATCATTGGGGTCTGTAATTGATGCTTCTAAACCTACAAAGTAAAAGCATAAGATTAGTTTAGAACAGGTTATTAAATATATATATATAGAAGCAAAGAACAGTAAATAAAGGAAAATGGATATTAAAACTAACCTGAATTAACAGCTGAAATTGGCGTATTGAGATGTCTGAGTGTTGGTATTGTTGTCGCAGTGGGAGAAGAGAAAATATCTAAGCTGCAACAAAAAAACATAAGTGAAATAAGATTCTCAGACATGAAGGAGAAGTAAAATAAATATGTGAAGTAATTGGGTACCTTTTTCCCCTGGAGAAGCTGAGAGAAAAGGTGGGTCCTCTTAATTTTGCATTTGGATTGGAAAGATACATGTGACCGTAGCAAAAGTTGCGAGTAGTGAATGAAGCAACTCCTCCAAGTGTAATGGAATTGGAAGTAATCATCGTCATGTTTCTGTTCTGTCTTTCTACGACTCATGTCCCCTTTTTTGGTCTCTACCAATGCTCATACCTTATCCGTTTCTCATTTGCGATGGGGTTAATTGGATCCTAATTTACTGCGGTAAAAAGTGCAAAATAAAAATTTGTCGTTTATCCACAACTCATATTACACCTTCATCAAAGGATACTTATTATGACTAACAAGGTTCATAGTCAGAATTAGGAGGTCTATGGTTCAATCTTTGTCAACTAATTTACTGTTATTTGTCTATAAAAAAAATCTAAATTGCATTAGGAATGATGCACTGAAGATGGTTAAAAAGACCAGTTCCAATTACTATTTTTTTTCCATGGAGTTCTCAGAAATTCAATTGTTGTCCCAACGATTTTTCTCTTCTGCTGTATGCTTAAAATTAAATGTATTAAAAAAGAGAGTCTGCACTGAGTAATATTTTGACCATTCAGTAATTCAAATAATTAATTTAATTATAGACCCCAATGCAATTAACTCTTACTTATAAGAACTCTACAATTAAATAAATTTATGATTTGTTACTTACAAAAAGAAAATCTTTATAAGCTTATAAATCTTCAAGGTGCTTCTCACCACTTATTTTTACAATACATCACAAACAACTAAAGAAGAAAGTAAGGGATCAGATGCTCCACTGATATCAGCCCCTTTACTTCTTACATGGAGTAGATAATTGACAGCTCTCTCAGTAATAACCTCGCCAGGGATCAATACCGGTATGCCTGGAGGGTACGGACATACAAGCTCCCCCGCAACCTTACCAATGCTCTCCTTCACCGGTACTTTTCTTTTACTTGCAAAAAAGGCATCTCTAGGGATCAGACTCATGATTATATCATCAAAGGGTGCATCGTCCGTAACCACTCTGTCTTCGGGTTGCTGAATGGAAGAATATGTTGCAGCTAGATGCTTTATTCCCGATAAGAGCCTTTGGACATGGTCCCTACAAGTTCCAAGATTAAGTGCATAAGTGATAGATTTATTCCCAACGAGTTCACAGACGATTCCAAAATCCCTGTATAAGATTTCGTCGGCTTCGTAACCTGATAAACCGAGCTCCCAAAAACCTACAGTAAGCCGCAATGGATCAATTGCAGGAAAGGTTGGAAAGCTTGAATTCTCAAGCACTGAGACTCCAGGGATTTGTTTTAGCGAGCACTTTGCTTCTTTTGCTAATTCAATGGCTCGGTCGAATACAATATCGGGGCTTTCACTAAGTTGAGCTCGAGCAGCATCTAGGGATGCCAAAAGCAGGTAACTAGGACTTGTGGTTTGGAGGGTTTGGAGACACCTAGATATTTTTCCCTTATCGACAATGTCTCCTGACATGTGAAGCATCGATGACTGAGTAAGAGAGCAAAGAACCTTGTGAGTGGACTGTACAGTTAAATCAGCCCCTTGCTGGAGGGCTGAGCTAGGCAGTTCAGAATGAAATCCTATATGTGCACCATGAGCTTCATCGACAATCAAAGGAATTTTACGAGAATGACACAACTCAGAAATGTCACTCAAATTACTGCAAATACCATGATAAGTAGGTGAAGTGATGAAAACTGCTGCTGCTTTTTTTCCTTCCAATTCTAGTTCCTGGATAGCATTCAATACCTGCAACCAAATCCATCCATCCCACACACACACACACAAAAAAAAGAGTGAGAGAACAACATTAGATAGGATCACATAAAGAGTCAAGCCTGAAGAGAATATCTAATATCAATTTAGATGGCACTGAAAAACCACTTAATCAGGAAACTAAAAAAATCTCATCTTCTGTATTGTAATTAAAAAAACAATTTAGATTGCTTATTAAATGAATACGAAAAATTATTGTAACATACCAACTACTAAGCTAGCATGCCAATTTCTTTTCTCCTCAATTTTTGGCAAATGTGATAGTGTATAATATTTGAATCACCTGTAACGGAGTGACTCCACCAGCTATGTCCCAATCATTTTTATATTCAGGAACAATGTACTTAGGCACTGCACCAGATAATACCATGGCAGATATAGCCGATAAATGACAATTCCTGGGAAGAATAAGAAATTCTCCCGGTGAACAGGTTGCCATTATTGCTGCCTGGATCCCACAAGTAGTACCTCCGACAAGAAACCATGTCTGTGATGATCCAAACAATTTGGCTGCTTCTGTTTGTGCTTCTAATATGGGCCCTTGGGGACAAAAGAGGTTATCAAGTTCCGGTAGCTCGGGCAAATCATGAACATACGGTCTTATTCCAATGAGTCGAGTCAATGAGGCAGGGGCAGCATGGCCTCTGTTATGTCCAGGAAAGTGAAAAGTGGCGGCATTTTGTTCAGCCGAGGCTTTCAATGCACTGACTAGAGGAGGTAGGCCACTCTCGCTGCACGAAACGGGGTTGTTTGTGATTGATGCAGTGTTCACTGTCTCATATTGTCTATCTTCTGGCAGTGCAATGCTTCTTTTCTGTAAAATAATTTAAAGGATTGTTACTGCCTGATAAAACCAATTGTAGTGAAAGAACGTGTAGGTCATAATGAGGAAGTAGTAATGAATAAACACCATTTCATTTTAATTAAGGCCTAGCTAATCTTATTACCCTAATTAAAATCCATTTGAAGCATACAAAGTTAACAACCTAACTACTATTAACTACCTCTAACTAACTTTATCATCCCTAATAAAAAAAATATAATCTTCAACAAACTTGGTGGTTTCATTTGGGCACTTTAGGCACACTTCTCACGCGAACGGTTACAACAAACTTGGTGGAATTGATTATTTAGAAAATAATAATAATAAATAAATAAATAAAGGGGACCTGAGAGCAATAAGATGGAACGGTTGGCGAAGGAGTGAAATAGAATAATTTGTTGGGAAATTCCTGCAAATGAAAATGAGAAGTTAGAAATAAGAAATTAGAAATTAGAAATTAGAAGAAGAAAAAGAAATTTAGAACTTACGGAAAAATGGAAAGGCGAAAAGCATAAAGGGGTTTTGGGATTGAAAGGGGTGGAGAGTGGGAGTGAAGCATGCACCATTTTCTTCCTTCTCCGGTTACCGGGTTTTTCTTTTAATCTTTCTTTATTTGACTTACTTTTTTACGAACATGACTTTTTTTATTGTAATATTAATATTAAAGTTTTATAATGTCATCGCATTTTATATATTTAATTTTTTTCAAAAGATTAATGTTGTATAAGGAAATATATTGAATTGGGATTTTAAGAAAATTTAAAATAATTTTTTATTAAAAAAATTATTTAGTATTTGATTAAGATTTTAAAAGATTATAAAATTCAATTGAGATTTTTAAGATTTTTTAAAAAAGACAATAAAATCCGATAATATTCCATTGAAATTATTCATAACTTAAACATTGTCTCTTGGTATTAAAAATATATACAGATTTTGATGAATTTTTTACTAGAATAGATTTTGTGAGACTTTTTAGTTGAAAATATATATACAACTCTCATTCAATAATCTTACCAAAACTTTTTCAATAATTATGCCCTTGCTTTCTGCTGTATTTGAATCTCATACTACATATGTTAGGTTTTTATTTTCCTTTTCATCCTTTACGATGTTTTTGTATCTTGTTAGTTGCTTTTATGTTTTGATTATTTATGTTTTTGTTGTTCTTCATGTGTTTATTTTATGTTACTTTTGTTGGTTTTTATTATTATTTTTATTTTGGTTATTAATTATTTATGGATTCTTCGCATTGACATGTTTTTGTTGATTCTTCATGTTATTGTTGATTTCAAGTTAGTGTGTTTTTTGTTGAATAAAAAAATTGATTTGGGTTCTTTATGTTTTATCACAATAATATTCCTCTTAATTAATATGTTTTTTATGTTTTGATTTTTTTTGTAAAAAAATATTATTCTGTCTTATTAAATATGGGGTTGTCTAGTGTTATAATTTAAATAAAAAATTATTTTATCGTGTGTTATAGGATTTAAAATTTAAGGTTTATGATTTATGGTTTAGGATTTTATGTTATTACTGTTAGTAAGATTGAGATCTATGTTATTACTATTAGTAAGGTTGAAATTTATGTTATTATTATTAGTAGGAGGTGAGGAACATGTTTTTTAATTTTGATACACTAAGAGTACAATTTAGATATTAAACATAATTATAATCTTTAAAATAATTTTGTCATCATTAAATCATTTGAGAGAAATTTTATCTTAATAATAAATTCATAAAACATTTTAAATTTTTAAAATCTCAATTTAATATTTAAAAATATATTTACCTTTATCTCTCTAAAAAAAACTAGTGGATTTCATATATATATATATATATATATATATATTTTTTTTATGACTTATTTAATATAGATATCTTGTCATGTAAGACTCAATATCTTATCACTTATTTAATCAAAATTTGTAGGTGATAAAAGTTGACCATCCAAAATCCCCAATTTATTTGGGTTGACAATTTGATATGTTATCAGATTCTAAACGTCACAAAACCATAGCTCTTATTAATTTTATCAAATTGATTTCTTACAAAAAAAAAAAAAAAAACTAACAAATATAATTTCATGCGGTGATATTATTTCAAAATTAACAAAATAGCGTTATATCTGTAAATAAATAAATAAAATACATTGAATAAATATTTTTAAAATTGTAGGTATATATTAATCTAATCTTCACAGTATTTAAATTAAATTATCAAATGCTAATAAAATCTGTCATTAATTTTCGGAATCGCAAAATGTTAGTAAAATCTGTCATTTTATCTAAAATATCTCTTGTCAAATGCATTTATGACAATAAGTGGTGATTCATTCATTATCTAATGAGGACTTTTGCTTCCAACAACTTTTTGTTTTTGTCTTTTTATTAGTAGGAAATTTGTTTAATACACTTTTAAATATTTTATTCTAATAACAAAAAATAGATGTTGCCTCCACTATTTTTTCTTTAATTTTCTTTCATCTCCACTTTTTTAATATTTTCTTTCATATCTTTACACATTTCACCTTTCTTCTTTTTACGTTAGAAGATCAAATATTTTTATGTGAAAATTCACTTCATTATAAAAATTTATAATATTATAAATTATTACCTTTTTAATATTTAGGATCAATTAAATCTTCATGTTTTTCTTAATTAAAGACGATTTTTTAATAAAAAATATTATACTTATTTTAGTACCTCCAATAAATAATATTTATAAATCTGCCACTTATGACAATATTCATTTAGTTTCAAGTTTATATCGGATATTACCAATTTAATGTCCTTATAATTCCTAAGCATAATTCCATTGGATTGATGAATATTGGCAATACGTGGAAGTAAATTGATATAGTTTTACAATTTATAAGACTTATGAAACAAAATGTATATAAATGAAAGAATATTATATTTCAAATACATAGATCCACTGATTATATATATATTGGTATCTATATCTATGTATCAAGCCTAAAGAAAATCAAAGAAAGGGAGAAAGAGATAAAATAATTGAGTAATCTAGCTATATTAATAATGGATATATATCAATGACCAGGACCTTTAGGACTTGGTCCAGAAGGCAAACGCTGCAGCCAAAAGGACATTGTGTTCTTGGCATGATCATAAGCTGATGAGGTATGTGTTTCGATGTGATTAGCTTTTGAATATACAAACTCTTGAGAATTCCTTAATACCCTGCTTGCCTCCACCTTACTTTCACTTTCACTCATTAAAATTGCCAAACAGATCATAACAATTGTCATCAAATTCAAAAGGGTGCATGCCTTTACATAACTCATTTTTAGTAACTTAATTTCTTATAACTTTGCTAAATGAGTTGAAAAGGTTATGGTTTTTGTGAAGTGATAGTTACTTGTAGTATTTGCTAGCTCAAAATATAACTAATTGTTAGCTATGCAAGCTTGTTCTTACTTGTTGGTTGGTGGTGGAGTAAGGGAGCAAGATTTTGTGCTATTTATAGGGTGACAAAGGAAGTAATTGTGTTAAAATTGTACTTGTCTTTTTGGACTTAACCTGTTTTTTTAGTGGACATTGGTTTGAACTTGAAGTAGTTACGTGCTGACCAAGGACTTGGGAAGTTGCAATGCAGCACCAAATAATAATATTTTATTTTGTGTTAATTTAATGTACTCTTTTGTTATTAAATTTTTGATGAGATGGTAAAAGTTTTTTTCAATTTAATTAAAAATTATGAATACAAAATAGTATAAACTTTCTTGAAGAAAAACTTAAGATATAATACTCATTTTACTCAGACAAAATAAATCAAAAAGATATTTACAATTTTTCACAAATAATTATATAACATAATTTTAAAAGAAAATATAAATGTGATGCGTATTTACGTGGTAAAGAGATCAATCCATGGTTTCCACGTTTGAAAATGTCCAAGGTTGCTAAAGTTGAATATGATGATGATGTTACGAATGTGTCCTACTTTGGTACATCGTGAAGTCCAAATTATGGAGGGTAGTTTTGGATAATAGTATTGACAAAGTATTGGTGCGATTATAGTATGTTTGATTTTATATTATTGTTTAAAGTCGCATTTGTAAGTCAGAAAAATTGAATTGACTAAATTATTCTTTTTTTCATATTTATTGACTCTGTCCGAGAAAATGAAAATGATAGGTTACCTAACAAGTAATATAGTAGTAGTAGTACTTGCAATTTATCTAATAACAGAATTTAAATCAAATTAACTAATAGATACTCAAGGAGGATTTAGGTTTAAATCCAAAAAATTAACATAATTAATAATTAATTAATATTTGTTTATAAAAAAAAGTTATTTATATTCCTCGTAATAAAATCTAAGAATGTTTGTATCAAATAATACAAGACTCTTATAATTTATTTAGATGTTATGAATTTAAATTAGTGTTGAGAATGCAATATCTATTTTTCGACTTAAAGAATTAGTCTTTACACTTCCGCATAAAATATACTCAATTTGTAAAAAAAATAAAAACATCACTAAAAGATCTAAAAGTATTTTTAAGTTGAAAACACAACTATTTTAACCTAAGCTACTTGAACTATATTTAATTATTTATCTTTTCTGAAACGGCCAAAATTAGTGTATTAGTTGTTAGTTTTTTTATATTATGTTTATTTAAAACTCAAGGTTTCCGATAATTCTATTATCAAATTATTAATTTCGAATATTTGTAGTTACACCTAACCTATTTGTGAGGGAATTCAATAACAACTTTGTCTTTGAGGCATTAATATTCTTCCCTGTTTTAAATTCTACTAAACTACTCACTTGTACTTTATTATTTAAAGTTAAGAAGAGAAAAAAAAAAACATTTTCTTATAGGTTGTGTTAGGGAATTTGGATGCAAGGGAGGGGAGGATTTTAGGGATAAAGAAAGAAGGACAAAAAAGAGGAATGATGAGTAGTCCTCCCACCATGTACGAGGTTTTATATTTCTTAATTGGACAAAAATGTTCCAATACGAAGGAATTAAAAATGCAATGGGGGAAGGCTTTGAATAAATTTTTAAATCAATTATTTATCTCCATAATACTCTCAAAATAAACAAATATTACTCCTAAATATTTTTTTAAAGGAGTGAGAAATTCCTCAATCTTATCATTTATCACATTTTCTTTATTTCTCTCTTTACTCCCAAACAAAATCCTATGAGTGGAAAAAAATTAAATAAAACTTGAAATGTGAGATGAAGAGGATTAAATAGAGACAAGTTATAAATTTAGAACGGACTAATTATTTAATTTTAAATTCATTATTTTATAATCACTTTTAACCTCACTCTAAGACTTAATCAAATCACAATGCTTTAAGTTTATATTAAGATTGAGTTTATTTTTTATGGCCTAGATTGACTTGAAAGATAATTAAAGTGAAAATTACAACAAGATCATTTAATTAGGACTACAACTAATACGAAAATTTTGAATTTGAACTTAAACATGAGACAGTTTTTTTTCTTTCTGGAAAATAGTTATTGTAATAGTATTTTTTTCACACTTTTTTTTAGAAAGATTTCCTGCTATTTCTATATCGATTGTCTTAAAATGTATTCTTAGGGCATAGGTTAACATTGACCAGCCAACAAAAGTTTCAAAGTTAAATATAGTATATAAAGAGCCTAGTCAAAAACATAATAAGAAGTTAAAAAAGGTCAACTATACTTTATACTTTGTACAAAGTTTCTGGATGAGACCGTGAGGTAGATCACAATGAAGTAGCACCAATACTGGAAAGCCTAAAAATATATATGTAAACTATATAGTAGCACCAATACTGGAACTTACTTATATGTAAATAGTAATAAATAAAAATATATCAAATCAAATAGATAAGAAAAAAATAATTGGCATTAATGACATTTAATTCATTTTCTAAAAATATTAAATAACCAAATGTGGGTATAATGACGTTATTCTCTTAAATATTTATTTAATTTAATTAAAATTATAATCAAATTAAAAGTTTAAAATAAATAGGATTATAAGAAAATTTTCATATCAAAATAAAAATTAATTTTAATTTCATATTATTTTATATAGGCTTAATTACAGTTCTAATTCATCTATCTTTATTAATTCACGAAATTATTCTTATATTTTTAAATTAGGAGATCAATTTAATAAATCAGTAAAAATAAGATAACTGCAATTAAATTAATAAACTTTTTCTTTGTCAGATAACACAGTAAAATACACCCTTTATTTTTAAGTCACAGTTAAAAATAACATATGTGATTCTATTAACTTCATTCACGTGTTACTCTATTTTTTTTTTACTCTTTTGTCCATAACTTTAATCTATGGTGAGTTTTTTTTTTCTTTTTTTTTTTTGTATTTTATGATTAGTCAATTTTTTTATGGATTGGTTTTTTAACCTTAATGAAAAATGTTTTATGTTCATTTTTTTTTTTACTTTCTTTTATGATTAGTTCTTTAAATTTGTGTTGACACATTATTATAGCCATCTTTCAATAAATTTTTATTTATTTAATTTCTATTTTTGTAGATAGAGCTTATTATTTTTTTATTAAGTGTTTTTGACAAAAATCAGATATATTTATCTATATTATATTATATATAAATTATAAGATATGGAGTTGAATATTATACAACTATACAAGTAAATGCCCTGTTTTACATAAAAAAATTCTTTCACGATTATCAATAAATGATAATATTTTAAAACCTATAATCTAAACGCTCATATATAGAATTAATGAAGTTATAAACAATTTTTTTTTTCAAACGATATGTATTCTTGAAATTTCTACTTGTGCCTGCAATGACTCCCTTGCATTGTATCGTATCTAGCATGTCACTACAAATATTAATATATTCATAATCTATTTTATTCTTACTTTATTATTTATTTAACACTTTATTCTCATTTTACAAACACATATACTACAAATTACTATAAATATTAATATTATATTTAAATTTATACAAAATACTCCATTCCTCCCACAATATTTGTTACGTTTGACTATTTCATAAAGAGTATGAAAAGATGATAAATGAATGAAATAGAATGATAATTTTACTAATTTATCTTTATCATATTGGTGTATTTTTATTACAAAAAATACAAAGTGAAGAAATTTAGAAGTAATGTAAATTACATTAATTAGAGAATACAATTCAATAATAATAATTAAAGTTGCATTAAAGAGTAATGTAAATTGTATGAATATTTTATTACAAAAATACATCTCATTTGAACGTGAATTTCAATGAGAGGTTATTGAACATATATATAATTAATTGTATTCACATATCCTTTTGTCAAAATTCAAAAGTAAGATAATTGTATCGTAGAAAAAATAAAATTATTTTTTTGTTTTACATATATCCCTTAGATATATTAATTATTTTGTATATTTACTTAGACAAAATATAAAATTACATATCATAACACAAAATAATATATATATTTTTATGAGTGAATAATGACGTGTGTTTGGCCCTAGTCAATTATCAAGTGTTATATTTTATTTAATTATAAATTTTATCTAAATATCTCACAAGGTTTGTGTAAATTTATTATCTTTAATATTTGCATGTTTAATTTTTAATAAAAAATATTTGTTAACATTATAATAAAAATCATAAATACAAATAATATATTTTTTAAATCATTAACAGTAATGTATAATAATTTAACTTTTTAATGTTATTTATATTGTATATTTTTATTGACTCCATTTAATAATAATTTTATTTAAAAAATATATAGATAATTTATAAAAATCAAATCAAATTTCTATGATATCATTATTTATAATAATATTTAAACTTTATAATTTCCATAAAAATAATTGTTATTCTGCACACAGACTCAACTAAACTAGTTTCATTTCATTTGGGACTAACAAAACTGCTTCTAGGAGTCCGCATTGATTTATATACGAGTATACCCAAATATGCTTTAAACCTACTTATTCATTTTAGATCATTTTGACACGTTAATATCGAAGATTTCAATTAATGACTTGAATACTCATATCCTGGTGTCTTTAAAGAGTAGCCACGTCGAAATTTTCAATCGGAGAATTAGCCTCCCACTACCAGTGTATCCTTCTTGCTCCAAGTTCTGCTTTCCATGTCCATGCAGGGTTGAGACTTCAGGTGTAGCAAAATTTGTAAAATAAGCATTATTTGTACGACAAAATATACTTCTTGTTTTGTATAACAAAATATACTCTATAGACTATAATCTATATTCTGCATGATTATGTTCAAATTAACATATAAAGTACCATAGCTCACAACTATAAAAGAGACACTCGTGATTTATGAACATACTATGGTCGCGTTGCTAACCTTTGCTCCAAGTTGAAGATGTTCACACCAAACTCAGGAGGCAACCATAACCTGCGGTTCTGAGCCCGTTACTTGATATATATCAAAGCTCTTAGCAAAGTGTGTTAAGAAAATATATACAGCTTTATGTTACTCATGCATTTTAATAGAGGAAAAATGGGACTCGTAATACGATAACATTATCAGATTTAAGGTGTTTAAGTGTAACATGAGTTACAGAAGCATAGCTAATATGTTCAATTTTTTAATCCAAACTTCGGCCACAAATCAAATAATATTATCATGACAAGCGTTTAGCTGTACAATGTTGATATGTGAAATTAAACGAGACAAAATAATCCATACTTTTAAAACTCCTTTGCTCTCTGTCTTAGTTGCTCAAGTTCCATCTCAATATCAGCATCTCGAAATGACTTTCCAGTATTGGTGCTACTTCTTCCAGGAGGAAGCTCTCCTTTCTGCTTGAAGCAAACAGTCCAACAATGAAATAAAAAGTTATATGTAGGACGTTGGTAGTATTTATGACAATTCCTCTTCAAATTTAATGCTTTTGGAAAAGCACATTATTCACTCCCTTTTCCCACAGGTTTTCCAACTTCTGGTTGCAAAACAGGGAAAGGAAAGAACATGCAAGGAAGTTATTTAAAATTAAAAAGTTCTCTCTATTTGCTGTTTGAAGCATACCTTTGAGCTACCAGATAATTCTTTCTTCAAATTCGCAAGGTCGTCATCAACTGATGAGCTCTCAAGCAATGCAAACTGTAAAAATTAACAATTTTCACCAATTAAGACGCAAAACAGCAAAAATAGATGGGTGCATGAGAAAGAAATTGAAAGAGTTTCAAAAATAATTATGTAATAAAGGAATAAGTTTAACAGCTTTTGCAACACCAAACTCAATAAATGCATGACAAAATTGATGGATGACATAACCCTAGATAAGAGTCTGTCTAAAAGAATATATTTTACTATGGATTCACAATTATTTGGAAATTAGGCTTGTTCTTGCAGTTTTTGTGGTTCTGAACCATAACTAAATTATTTCCCTAAGGAAAATATCTACATAAAGAAAATATTGCAACTTAATCACTGGAACTCAAACTCTACTTTATATGGTATGTAAACAGCCACTTACCTTCCCTTCAAGATCGTCACTTGTCAACTGACCCAGAGCTTCAGCTTGGGACTCCATTGTCATCACTATTAAAATAGCATAACATAATTAGAAAGAAAACAATTTCAAATTCAATGACGAAAGCACATAGTACATAACTCTGCCATATGTGGAATGTACACTGATAAATGTTCACCTACATCGTTAATTGGATTGTAATTTTTAAGCATGTCTATCATGTTCAGAATTCAGATATTCAACTTTTGTTATTATGACGGAAATACACTTAATAATTTGGGATAATTAAGAATGCTATGGTCAAAATGCTCATAGATCCAAGAGTACATAATATCTCATAATACCTCATGATCGTGCGATATAGCGCTTGTCAGATTGTAGAAATACATTCAAATTCAAAAAACAAATATTTTGAATTACTATAAGCTTCAAGATTTCATATTTTCTCCTACATTTAGTATGTTTGTATATGGTCGAGGGCAAGCATCAAGTGGAGACCAGGTTATAAGTGTTATTTATGTAAAGAGTGGACTAAGTGAGTTTTCTTCACACCTTTCTCTTCCATTTTTTCGAAAGCTGAAAGAGCACTGCTTGTATTGACATTTCCCAGCATCTCACTCACCTTGGTGGCAGTCCTAAAGTAACATCAACCATTGGACATTACAAATGAAACCAGAGAAATACACAATGGAAGTCAATGGGTAAAAGATTTGAATGACAAACTTTGCAGATTGAGCTCTTGCTTTTAGAGTATCCTTCTTTGACCTTGCCTCCTGTATTTTACTTTCCAAAAGCTACAAAGTGAACAATTTATAAATCAGAACTGAGGTAAATTATAAATATTGATTACTTGTAACTAAAAATGCCAGCATTAGAACAGTGAGCTAATTGTTCAACCAATTTCCATCATTTCTAAAAGGATATACTTCTCACAAAAGCTAGTGGACTAATATGTTTTTATATGTATTCTGTAGGATGAAAAAATTGCAAGAAAAAAGTGAGGTAACAGGGGTAACTTATTGTTATATTTTATATTTGAAAACAAACAAGCATTGAAAGCCATGGTCTATGGATTCTAGGAGTAATTCATAGAAGGAATGCTAAGACTTTTGAAGTAGACAATTACAATTTGACAGATAAAGAAAAATAGGTTTTGGACTTTTAGTAGTTGGTACAGGTGATGTTTGAAAGAAACAAGGTGGAGATAGAAAAAGAAGTCAAATAACCTAGGCTTTACACACACCTATAGTTCCTTCCTCAGGCATCATACCTAGAATTTGATTTCACCGCCTAACTAAGAGTATATGAATTTCTACAATAACTCATAACCGTGATCATTCATCTAAAATAATGCATTAAAAGGTTGAAATAGACTACAATGATGGAGAATGAAGGTCCAATTTTTTACACAAAGCAGAATGATGCTACCTACTGCAACCAAACTTTAAACAAAGCAGAAAGATGCTACCTACAGCAACCAAACCTAAAAGGAAAACTTGGACATAAAAAAATAATCAAAAATACATAAATGCAGACCAAACAAAATATAGATTATTACCGTTCAAGGGTGATTAAAATTACTAAAATATGCCTAACGGAGAATAAAAGATGAACTCAATTAAATGTGTACTTATTCTAAGAACTGAACATATGATGTTGACATAGTAAGATTTTAAGAATTAAGAATATATATACTACAACAACATAATCAAGAGTAAAAAATAATCCAAAATGTTAAGCTAAATTTAACTTTAAACTTGCGCTTTCTTGATGCTACCGAGTACAACGTCGCCATGATGTTGTTGCTCCATAAAAAAAGAGTCGGTTCAGCTATTCTGCCTAGGGTTTTAAAAACATTGTTTTCTGAAACATGACATTTGACTGTTTGAATGTTTTAAGGAACCAACTCTACCGAGAAAGAAAATGATTTAGCTTACCCGTGTATTTGAGACAAGATTGTCCACAACACCCTTTTGCTGATCAAGTTGAGCTTTCAAAGCACTGGCATTATCCTGCACCATATTAAAAGTGCATAATGAGCTTTTCAATTATTTGATATGCATGATGATAAGGCACTACTTTGAAGTTACATTTTCAAGTATCATCCAATAAAATGTCAAACTATAGCAAATTCTAAATTTTTCAATCAACAACACTGTCACTAGCATTCATATTTACAACAATATCCGACAAATGTATACACTATACATCATAGCACTTTATATAAGTCAACCATTGTGAGGTCTGCCATTATCTAAAATGTCTGAACTGACTTCAGCTAATCAAAACACATTATGATCTATGGATATGCCACAACCAGAATAGCCATTTCATTTCACAAACCTACATATATGGTTATGGAGTCACATAAATTAGGAACACGGTGTTGCGTTCCAACAAGGTTTTACAGATGCTTGTAGGAATGACAACTATAGCAAATGCAAACATCAAAAGTATCAATACCGCTAAGCTATGCAAGGAGGACAAACTACTGATCATATAGCAAGCATGTAAAAGAAAATGAAAAAGTCAGCAATTTCATTGATTGACTTGATCACTGCAAAAATAAACAATTCTCTTTAAAATCTAGTAGAAATTTACAAGAATATTAACAAACAAACAAACAAAAAACCTTAAACAAAATGAGGACATACTGCAAAAGATTTACGCCGCTTAAGTGCTTCACGAGCAAGATCTTCTTCACCTTTCTGAAGAGCAAGTTGTGCTTTACGGTACCTACATCAAATGTAAAGCACAAAAGTGGTATTCATATATCAAATACTGCAAGCAAATTAAGATAATAACTCCTTCATACATTACCACTCTTCAGATGCTTGTTGTGCAGCCTTGTATTTATTTTCCATCCGTTTTTGTGATGCCAATACCTCAAGAAAGGAAAAAAGAAACAATATGATTTTATAATAAAAATAACAGGCTATCATAAAGTTAAAATATTCAAACCAACAAAAACGATTATGAAGCACGGACACCTCTAAGAATGAGCATATTGCAGTGTCCGACACGCATCTGTGTGTGACACTCGTATGACACCTCGAACAAGTGTCTCTCAAAAAAACTTTTTTTCTTTGCTTCGCCACACCTTAGACATCCCTTGGACACATCTATGTGGTTAAAGATATGTCAAAGCATGATGATCAATGGAGTTAAAAACTTTAAATTAGATTACGTCGTGTTTAGCTTTTCGGAAGTAGATGCGTGAATGAATGGGAAAGTTTTTCGTATCTTGTTTTAGATTTTTTTTTTAAATGAAACAAATTGCTCTCAATTTAGACCTTTTATGAATAATGTTCATACTTTATTATTTAATTATAATAATAAATAAATGTGTGTCGTGTTGGTGTCATCAGCTGTGTCGACATAATTTTCCAAACTAACCAAGTAACAATCCAAGTAAGACAGTAACAATAATTTTCCATAACAAACCAAAAAATTCCAAACTAAAGAGATTATCAAAAGAAAGGACAAGGAAACTAACTTGTGCTGTAGCTTGACGCATTTTAGTCAAATCATCGTTCATTTCTAGCACAGCTTGCTCCAAAATTTTCTCCGGATCTTCAAAAGAACTTACAATAGCATTCGCGTATGACTGCATTACTAAGATGACAAAATCTAACCATAACGACAACAACAATGAGAAAAATTAAAGCTAAAAACAGCAAAAATAAACACGACTTCTTATAGAGTCATTTCTTTCACCTTCACGACCCTCGCAAACCTATCAAATAGGTTCATTCCGGCACCAATAGCTCCTCCACGAGATGATCTTAACGGTTTCGCAATCCTCATCACTCTAAATTTCGAAGTGTCCACTGAAATAATTATAAAAATAAGCGGTTAAATTACTCACGGTTGAGTTTAGGCGAGTTAATTGAAAAGTAATGATTCGGTGAAAGTGTGTGTGACTGAAAGAAAATGAGAAAACCTGTTCTAGTGCCGAAGAAGGAAGATGTTAGAGGCTTCTTGAGAGAAGAAGAGGAAGAGGATTGAAGTGGAACGGAGGGTAATCCTGTGAATATTTGAAGTTTCGTCGCCATTTTTGTGATCGACGAAGGAGAAATCTATGGAGTTGCAGATAGAGTTGAAGATATTGCGATTATGGGGATACTCAATTCTCAACCTTACTCCTCTCATTGTTCGATGTTTGTGAACTCCTTTTTGAATGGGCCAATGGCTGGGCTTTTGTGTCTTCTACGTGATAGATTGAGCCTGTCAATTTTAGGCCCAGTCTTTCTTTTTAAGCTTGTTAATTTAGTTCCCTTTAAATTTTATTTTGCCAAAATGTCTTTTTTCAAAATAATTATTTGGTAGGTGAAGGAATTATGCATTAAGGGCAAGTACATGATGAATTTGAATCAAAGAATAAAGATTACCGAAAATTATAAACAAATTCCAAAAATATATTAAACAGTGCCAACTCAATTGTTTGATGTTGTTGAGAATGAATTCATTGACTATTTTAAATTTCAATAACTAATATATCATCTCGTAAATTATCAAATTCTTATAATTTTAAGATACAAAAATAATAATTTACTCAACTAAAATTTTTAGAATTTTAAAAATTAGCTGACAAATAAAGATGAGAATATGTTTAGTTTTGTGATGACAAAAATTAATTTTAAATGAATTGATTTTAAAAGTTGATTTTACTTAGAAGTGACTTGAACATAGAATAGTTTATATTTGAATATATTTACGTAAAAGTAAGTTGAATTATGAATTTTAATGTCAAAATTACATTCAGACTAAAAAATTATAAATTAAAATTAATTACGGCACCTCCAAACGCAAAACATAAGCTAAGTCAAATATTTTTTTTATTTACGCAATTGCATCATTTTCTTATATATAAAACAAACTTTTTTTTAAATAAAAATAAAATTAAGTCAAAAGTTTTTTACTAGGAGGTGTATTAAATAAATGGACGCGCGGATAGCAACTCTAAGCTCTAATCTATTGATGATATATCTATCTGCCACGTGGAAAAGTATAAAGACTTGTTGGGTCTGAAAAAACAAGCACCACGATTCGTTGCTCCATGTTTATTGTTCAAACTAGATTTGGTTTATCCATTTGCAAACAATAACATCATCATCATCGCATGACACAATATTACATCCTTGGATATGCCTAACATGGCTTCCCCTCTGCTTCTTCCACTTTGTAAGGACTTTCACTTCTTCAACTAAAATGTTTAGCATTTTTCTATTTTGCTCACAATCATAATGATGTCAAAATGATTTTTTCTTTAATTATGTGAGTGCCTTGTGATTGTTGTAATGACAGTAATTGAACTTACTTCTATTCTTCAATTTCGCTGTTACTAATTTCTATTTGGTTTTTTCCTTTTTGGTAGATTCAACTTGTGGTAAAATTCCCTCTCTTGCTGCTCCTCAAGGCATTTCTGTTGAGAAACTTGGAAGATTTGTTCTTAAAGTGAAGTCCTCAGAAACAAAGGAATGCACTGCTAATGCTACATTTAATACCAATTCACGTAGAGACTTTCTTGGTTTAGCATTAGGAGGAGTTTCTACCTTCTTCATCCATTCATTTGATGCTGCTAATGGAGCTGGTTTGCCACCAGAGGAAAAGCCAAAATTATGTGACAACAATTGTGAGAAAGAGCTTGAAAATGTATGGTGAGATTACATAGTCCCCTTTCTATGCCTCCTTTCTTTCTTTTTTATATTTCTCTCCATTAAAACATTACTTTACATGTGATTACTGTACATTGCTGAGAATGCATTCACATTTCGTGCGGTTGCGTCGCCTTTAGGCTGCAAAATTTGAAAGGTTAATAATATGTGTCTAGTATATTATTCAGTTAAATATTCGGAAGTTGTGACTTCAATGTATTGCAGAAGATATCATTGCAATGTCATTGAAGTTTCTAGTCTTAAAAAGTTGTTAGAGATTTTGACTACCTCAACTCCTCGATAAAAGTTTGTTTGACGAAAAGACTTCCATTATAAGGTTCTTTGCTAACAGTTGCTAGTGCAATAAAGAACATCAGAAGACTCGTTATATGTTGCCATTTCATTTCAAGTTTTGTAACCAAAAAATCTCTGACAGAAGCTTTGTTCACTTGCATGAAATTAAGAATCCAACTCTCTGGTGTGAATGAGCAGAGATTTCTTACAGTTCCACTGAAGAAATAATATCATGTTCAGTTGTGAACCATACAATAAAGATTATGTTATCCTTAGAAATAACCTTTGACAGACAATAAAATGATGGAGAAAATGAATTTTAATTACTAACCTTTAATGTTGATGGTGAATGTGACTTACAGTGAATATTTTATGCATGAAGGTACCTATGGTAACTACTGAATCAGGTTTGCAATACAAGGATATTAAAGTTGGGCAAGGCCCTAGTCCACCAGTTGGATTTCAGGTGTGTAACTACTTAATTCGTATCTTGGGAATGGAAGCAACTGAATCGTTTTTTCCTAGGAAATGTCATGATACTCTGATCTTATATTTATTGTTACCTTCTAGATAGAAAATACCCAACAAATATCAATGATTTCATCACCGGATAGTGATATGTGCTTGTCATCATCTTAGTTCTTCAAGATAGCAAATTTCTCTGACTCTCTGCAAATGCAATGTATTACAGACTGAGCCAAGCTTCATCACAATTTTGGGGTCCTTTAGTCTGAACTAGCTAATGTTTGAAATTACCTTATCAAAAGATTAAAATATATATTCGCTTTTATAACCTTGAATAAACTTAAAAGATGACTTTTGTCTGGAGTGAAGTCCTCTCTATCAGCATGCGATATTGTTCTTAATAAAGCAAGACTGACTACGTTTCCATGTGCCTCTCTGACAGGTGGCTGCTAATTATGTTGCGATGGTTCCATCTGGACAAATATTTGATAGGTATCCGCCAATTACAATGTTCTATCAATCTTTCCTTGGTCCTTCAGTTACAAGATGCAAAGTGATGTTTGCTATTGTATATATATGTGATAAGTTTTGTTTGAATGTACAGAAATTTACAACTATGCTTTTGTGAGATGTTGGAGTCTAATGTAGTGTGTTTTTAAACTTGATCATTCCTTTTTCAGTTTTTCCATCACCTTCCAATTTTGGTTTTTGAAAACATTCTCTTTGAACCCTTCATTAAAATGACTCTGACAAAGGTGTACTATGTGCCGTTACTTCCTCCCTTTCAATTTTACAGTTCATTGGAGAAAGGCCAGATTTACATTTTCCGCGTTGGATCTGGTCAGGTAAATCCTAAATATTGCTTTGAGTGTATTTAAGCTCAAGAATCCGACTAAATGTTGATTGAAAAACAATAGTTTTGAGGCCTAAGTGTTTGATGATCCATTCAAAGACTAATTGATATTCAATCCGTTGAGATAACAGGTGATAAAAGGACTCGATGAAGGTCTTTTGAGCATGAAAGTAGGAGGGAAACGTCGGCTGTACATACCTGGATCAGTAAGCTTTTGTCTTGATTGTTGATAGTAGATTCCCCTGCACCCTACCCTTACCTGTATGCTAGTAACATCTTCCAACATAGGAACATTTATATCATTAAACTGAAATTTGTGTCTTTCTCCAAGTAAAGCTAGTGTATTTCAAGTTTCTCGGTGGCTATGAGCATTCATCCTTAAATGTGCATTAACCACAGAATGGTGATAATCTATTAAAGGAAGCATGCTAAAGAACAATTGCACAATGCTGATAATTTTTATTTACAGGTCGGATAAGTATTTAAGTCTAACTGTTGGCTATATATTTTTGTTTTTTCTTTGTTTAACAGTTGGCATTCCCAAAAGGCCTTAATTCTGCTCCAGGAAGACCAAGGGTGGCTCCAAACAGTCCAGTTATATTTGATGTAAGTTTGGAATATGTACCTGGACTTGAGTTCGATGAGGAATCAAGTTAGGTTAGGTTGTCCATTCCACCTTGATTGTACGCAGTCAACCAAAATTTATTTATTAACTATGACCTTATACAAATACAATTGTTAATTCTTTTGAGGAATAAACTTAAAACTTATAGCTATGTAGAGTTATGTTGTTTGAAGTTTACCGTATCAAGTACTATATTGAACCTGAATCTTCCTTGCATACAATTTTCATACCTAAAATGGTATTGAACCCGCTATCAATAGTTTGTCTGATTCTCTAGTCTCCAAGAGGGATATGAGATCTTTATTCCACTTGAGATTTTGGTCAAACGATGGAACTTTCAGCCATATTAATAGCTAGAGAACGAACACATTAACGGTTTCGTTGAGCATGTGTGGCATTTGAATGAGAAATCGTTGTGTTTGATTCATCTGTTAGCATATTCATTTCCCTCCAACCAAACACTATTAGCATATCTCTAAAAGTAATACTTCTACCGGCATAGAGTGGTCAAGAAAACACTTGTGGACACAAACACGGTAGTTGTTGTTGTTCTTGAAAATATATAAATACAACAAAATTGAGACTATCATTTATTTGTCTCTCCTTTACAAAATACTCAATTGGTTGAAAAAATCATTCATTGAAAAAAAGAACCATATACTAAGCAAGAGCAACACTGATGGAAAGCAGAGAAAGAGAGTTTGAAGGAGAACTAAATTCAGAAAACCACAATTGCCTGCTCAGCTAGCGAAATGGCTTGGAGAGTTGTTGAACATGCTGTGCCACATAAATGCCCGGGAAAGCACCATCTCGAGGTCCTGGTGAGTCCAGTTCTGAGTTGGAAGGTGTTGAAGGAACATTACCAACTCCTGGAATTCAAAACTCTGGAGCTTGTCTGACCACTAAAGAAAAAAAGTATATATAAAGAAAGTTCAGTTTCTAGTTTCTACTATTAATCATTGATAAACGTAAGAGGAACGCGTAAATAGTCTTAGAAAAGGTATGCAAAACAACGGGAAAATAAATGCATAAAAAGTGTATGTGCATGCGCATCAAAGTAGATGTAGATCATTAGGGAGTACAAATATATCCATGAATGATAGAATTGCACTCTTTATCAAGGTAACTTCAATGTACATCGGAACCATCCTGATACAGAAGGACATCTCTACAAAAGGCATTTGTCTTAAATAGTGAAAGTGTTGCAAAAGCAAACGACAAATTTGTTTCATGGCAAACAAAACTGGAAATCAGGCTTAGCATTATCAGCCGGTATATACCAGAAGCGGTAAAAACTACACATTAACAAGACCAACAGACTCCATTCCAAATCAATGTGGCTATGAGATGAAATCTAATTCAAATATATTATTTTAGTGAAGAGGCCAGAGTAAGCTAGCTCACCGTTAGAAGGAAACTGGCAAATATATACACTAAGAAGTCTGGTAAGGCATCTCCTTCAGCCAGATATGTGTCCCAAAGGCGTGTGATGAGATGGAAGGGTATCTATTTATACAATCAGATATTAGCCTCAGTGAAAGCATAAGTCATTCATCAATGATACATATGAAGTTGCTCGAGAAAGAATCTGTTTGGACTTCGAATTAGTTTTTAACAAATGAGAGTTTCCCAATTAAAATAATTTTATGGTCCTTCACTTAAGAAAATAATCTTGTACGTGTTTATTGACAAGTTCAAAGAAAAAACATCTGAAAAAATTCAGATGTGTAACTAATTTCAACTTATAAAAAATTCAGTTGTTATAAGATGCTCTTGATATTTCATTTTACACAAATACTTCTGAAAACGTTTATCCAAGCAAACTCAAATTATCCTACTTAGAAGGGAAATAATGGCCAGGACAAACCTCACGGATCAGAAGACAGTTGAACCAGCGGAAAGCAAACTGAAGAAATTCAAGTCCCTGATCCTCTATATGTTGTGAAATAGGCTCTGGAGCAAGTCAAAAGTTTCAACAGGGCACATCAGATCAGATTATATTTGATGATACACAAATAATAATACTACAACAACAAAATAATGATTGAGTTTGGTATATGAATTATGTATGTTCAACCAATGAATAAATAAGATAATGATCAAATATTGGAACTTCTGAGTAAAAGCAAATAAAATGATAAGGATTTCATTTTAAAAGACTTATTTCAAGCCCTTGTGGAAGATTATACTCTTCTATTTGGGGGGGGGGGGGGGGGGGGGC
>NC_021165.2:68772605-68830493 GCF_000331145.2 Cicer arietinum | reverse complement strand
AACGGGTTGAGAATATTATTCATTTGTGTGGGGGGGGGGGGGGGGAGGGGGACTCCAAAAGAACATGCACAACACAACAAACTAAAGATCATAATTGATCGTAAACACACATCAGAAAGTATACTCACTCGCAAGTCATAGATTAAAGAAATCCAATAAGAATATAAGGTGGCAACAATATATGCTTCAAAATAGAGAATGGGAACAGCAGTTTTCCAGCATCTCTTTAAGGCTATGAGGGTAGAATAATAGTGTTTCGTGGTCTAAATTCTTAAATGTTCTCAGCTTCAAGGGTTTACATTCTTCTCTTTCCCCTAATCGATGGACCGTAATATGAGAACATTCTTACTCTAAAATCTTAAAACTAATTATTAATATTACTAGAATTATGAATTGAGAACACTATTTGAAAATAGAAAATGAAAACCTGAGAATAAAATTGGCATGAAATTCATAAATAGGTGGTGAGGCATTTAAGTTCAAGAAACATTAGCGATGCTTAAAGGAAAACAAAAGGCCTGAAAAAAAAGTGTACCGTCGATCCTTCTGACCAATTCCTTCAATTTAAATACAAGCCTCTGAATTCCAGGTTGAGCAAATGTGTAATGGTCTTGCATTCCATCAAGCAACTTTGACAAGCACCAGTAGCAGTCAGCCTCTATATTATAGATTTTGTCTGAAGGTAAATCAGACATGGACCAATTATCTACACCCCCTTCTAAGTATTCTGATAAGAAAACAACTAAAAACGGTGTAACGAGATCATTTATCCCTTGAACATATCCACTTGCAGGATGTCGAATGGCCCTGACAAAATATTAGGAAATTATATAAGTAAAGTCAAACTATTTCTATAAGGGAATATGTAACTATGCCCTTTCCAAGATTCACCAACAGTATCATTCAGTACCAAACCAAACAGAGTTGACGATTATAATCATATGTACCAGTTTACTTAACAGAGATATGGCAACAGATTCTAACCCAGAGCAATAAGCCGCCGGGTAACTTTTTCATATAGTACTAGATTAAGTACAGTATTTAAAAAGACAGTAGAAGACGTCTTCTAAAACTGGTATAACCTATGATGCATAGATACTCCTGAATGGTTGTCATATCAGTGATGGATACATATCAAGTACAGGTATCTAGTTCTGTTGGGTCTTAGCTTGGCTAAGAAAATCATGCAGCATGACTTCCCAGTATTAGGGCATGTTAGCATGTACCACTGTGGTTGTCATATCAGTGATGGTTACATATCAAGTACAGGTATCTAGTTCTATTGGGTACACGGTGGTACATGCTAACATGCCCTAATAGTGGGAAGTCATGCTGTGTGACTTTCTTAGCCAAGCTAAGACCATCTTTCACCTAAGAAAAACTATAACAAAGAACATTAGACTAAGAATAGTATGGGGCCAAGAAATTGGTAACAATTAACAAAAATATCTTACCATGCATAAAGAATACGTTCCAATGATTTCTGAACTTGTTTTTGCTGGAAGAAAGGAACATCGGGTACAGTTCTTGGACAATCAACGGCAATCTAACAAACATACAACTGCAGCTGTCAAAAAAATGATACTGATTTTACAAATAATCAAGATAGGAATATATTAGAGCTGAGAGTACCTGGCGAAGCATGTTGACCTCGTCACCTGAACGTTCTGAATCAGGAATATCATAATACTGAGAAATGCAGTCAAGATACTCTAGGCGCTTCCTTCTCAGAACTCCCTCCTTTCTATCTGAATTAGGTGGTTCATATCCCTGTTGTCAGTTTATCTTTAAATTTCCAGGAACACAAAATGTTGTCTGTAAAAAGGTGTGATGGGAGGTCAATTAGTTTGACCCCCTTAATTATTCTCTAATATACCAAATACACTTCACTCTTATTTTCTAAAATCTCCAGCATAATCTTGTTACAAAACTTTTATGTGGGTCGCATCAAGGTCTCTTTTGAGAATAATTACATAGCTCAGTCTCAATGAACGAAGTATCATGCTTATTTTAACTAAGAATCCACTTATTTTAACAACTTAAATGAGTTCAACAGTTCCTTATTATCATGCTTCATATGATTGAGAGCTATCATCAGGGCATAAGGTTTAGCAAGAGAAATAGCAGAAGGTCAATAGAGCTTACCAAGAGGAGTCTCCACACTTTAGGACGCTTATAATCCGGAACACCACTCCAAGCTAATTCACGCAATTTGTCTACAAATATGGATGTCAAATTGTCAAGGAGAAACTATTTTACACTGTTAGGCAAAAATAGGTTTCCAGAAGGTTTAACAGCTTAGTAAAACAAAAAGGATAAAATTCAAGCAATATAATATCATGAGCAAGGCTCATTTTCTGTTGCAAATTATTTTGAACCTTGCTGGTAAAAATATCTATAGGCAAAGGCAGCCATAATGCGGGTAGTTAGTCTGAGCAAATGGCCTTACATGCAATTCACATGTAGAAGTTATAAAGTTTTAGATAAAGAAAGAAATAAGGATGTTAAATTCTAATTGGCTTTTATTTCCACGGTTCGATGATATGGAAGACTAAGCATGTGTATGGATGCACGTTTAGCCAAAAAAAATTTGTGTCCCAATGCACTTCCCACAGTGAAAATCATAAGCTACAAAACATAGCTTCCACTTCAACATGATTTTTCGCCGTAGTTTTGTTCAATGCCAACGCAGTTCCAAACATATGCTAAGAATTGATCCTTATTAAAATAATACTAAACTCCTAATCCTAATTAAATAAAGAAATATATCATAAAATATAAATAAATGTTAAAACTAATCCTAAGACATAATTTGAGATACTCTAAGATAAGATCAAGATATTATAATTCATATTGTCTAACAACTACAATTATTGAATGTGACCTTGTAGGAATAACAAGGAAGAAACCATTACATATGAAAATTGAAGTATGAAATTTAGAATACCTAATATAACCACTGTTCCAGAAAGCACCTTAGTGAACTTTGTAACTCTTGCCGTATCTGTAGCTCTAGCGCCCACAGTATACTTGCGGGTGTCTTCAGATAAGTTCTCTCTTTCCACAAAGGAGGTTGATATTTTTAACTTACTAACATTAGGAATACCTACTGTTTTACTTGTACTCTGAACTTCTTCCTGTATTAAGAGTAGAAGTCCCCACTTAGTGAACTAATTTGTCAAACTTACAGAGACATATAAGAAATGATATAATTAAAAAAATTAAAATCACCTCTACTGCCCCAAGTGTGTGATCACTTGTGCGAGCATCATTTTGTGAGAAACTCCTTCTGTAATATGTTGAGGACGCCTTTGAGTTAGAGTTATTGGAAGGTTCTAACCTTCGGCTCAACAATACTTTACCGGGCATGCTACGACCTTTGAGTAACCTTGATGAAAAGGGAACATAAGTTGATATCAATAACTGAACTGAGTGTGTGTGTTTGGTTCTCTGGTAGCGAAATGTAACTTGAATATAATGTGATGTGATTTATATTTAGGATATCTTTATGTAAAAGTGGGTTTAAAAAAAATTAAGGTTAAAAAACACTCGGGGGAGGAAGAGCTCAAAATCTCATTTTTCAAATTAGAATCAATTCTTAATGGTATGTTTGGGTTGGTAGCGTAGAGTAGAATGAAGTAGAATATAATGAAATAAGATGATATCTATTTTTTACTTTGTAGTACAGATACTGCACTAACACTTCTGATCTAAGGTATGTCTTGGTGTCAGATACATTGATTACATTCAATTGATTCATTTTTTCAAACTATTACCGGTGTGACATGTAGTGTCCATGTCATTATTTGGGCTCCATAGATTTTCTAAAATCTAAATAAACTTATTGCATTCTATTTCACTATATTCCACCATATAACACCAATTCAAACATACCACAATAAGCTACTCTCGAATATCCAAACATATCAACAACAAAAAATTGACATGCTAAAATCACTTTTGTCTCTGATAAAAAAGAATCCAAACATATAGTAAGCTAAATGCTTCAATTTGTAGCCGAAACTGAATATATAAAAATTAATAAAGGAAGAAAAATAGCAAGCATAAATTCAATTAATCATGAATCTGATAAAGATGAGGAGATGAAATCTCTATTATGCAAATCCTAGATAACTAATAAGTTTGGTTAAATGAAATCCCGATAATAATAACAATGAGAATTGGAATACGCGGATGATGAAGTGAGCAATTGAATTGAAACAGAAGAATAAGGGAATGGCGAGATCTGTGTGAATCTGAGAAGAGAAATGGAGAAATAGGAGACTCACCCTTGAACGTTTCGGAGGGTCTGGCTGAATCTGGAGTCGAGAGTGGTAGTGTTATTACGTTCATCTTCTTGTTGTTGTTGTTGCGGCTTATTCATCATACTTGAGATCAATTCAATTTCAATATTATTATTCGCACGTGTTTGATTCAGAAGCTACTTGTGTTTTGCTTCAAGGACAGAAGCAACAGAATTTCCATCAATCACTGTTACCGCCAAATTAACATTCTTCAATTCCCTTTTTCATTCTTTGCCATTTTTTCCTTCTCACGAGCCTTTAATTCTTCCCTCTTCTTCCTACTAATTTACTAAACATGATAAATTAGCTTGTCTTTTTTGTTTCATAAATATTTCTTCTTAACAGCTTGTCTCGTTCATTTTGAAACCCCACCAAGTTACCAAACTTCTCTATTTATATTTTTATTAATTAATTATAAATAATTAGTGGCCAAACTCACTCATTTTTTTGGAAAATGATTTATTTATTCAAATTGATATAAACTATAACCATCCTTGACAATACTTTAGAATTCAATATAATTTAGAATTGATAATATCAAAAATAATAAATTTATGAACAAACTAACATTCAAATTAATGGTATAAAACGACAAAATATTTATAATAATGGCAAAATATAAAAATATGACAAAATCAAAGTGTCTCCAAGATACATGTCTTTATAGTTGTAACTTGGACAATATTAAAGTCGTTAATTGAATGTGAATCTTGATTTGATCGATGTTAATCTCTAAATCTGAATGAAATAAATACCGCAGTAAGACAGAAAATCAAACGTCGCAAAAAGATATGTGTAACACCTCAAAATTTATATATATTTTACCTGAATGATTATAAGTTTTCTTTTTATTTAATTGTTTTTGTGTGACAATTACACGAAGACGGTTTATGACATGCTTGTTTTTTAAATGTATTATTGTGTATTTTGTTTATTTTATTAGTTTAGATAGTCATGACATGGATGTGTTATATATGTTGGTTTTATTTTGTTATGCATGATCGTAGTATATTTTGTTTTTCTTGATTTATTTTAGTTGATAAAATTATTAGTTGAATTATTTAATTATATCATAATTTATAGAAGTTATATTGTTTGCTAGTTTTATTTTGGACCAAATTAGAATCAATGTATTATATATGTTAGCATTTGACTGCTATTGCTTGAAAATATTTTTGGTTCATCCATCTTTAGTATAAAAAATCAAGTGACTTATCTTGTTTCTTTTACTCTCCTTCGTGACAAGATTTTATGACAATTCAATATCTTGATATAATGTAGACTTTATGTCCTTGTCCCAACCAGTTAAGAGAGGAAATAATGTACATTCTCTCATTCTTAACACCTTTAATTCATTTTTGAAAAAAATCTTACAACTTTAATTATGGGTCTTATCTTTTTGTACAATTAAGATAGGACAAAATAATAGGCTTTCCTCCTTTGTTGCATCTTGTGTCTCGCTCTCTCTTAAACCAATATTATAACTTTATTTTAATTATCTACCAAAATAACTCTAGACAATTTTTGGTGTCACAACTAATAGAAAGAAAAAAAAAGATAGTCTACACACCTTATTTTATTTCGATGCCTATTTATGTTTTCTCCTAAGTTTTCAAAATTTTCATCACAAACAAGAGAAAGAAAAAAAAAATGAGAGAAACATAGTCTCCTTCCATTTTTTTTTTCACACCATCATTATCATCGTCATTATCGCCAAGTCAAAATACAATTTTCTTTATTCTTTGAATACAATCTCACGTAAAATTTAAACTATTGTCTTGTTATTTGATTCAGGAGGTTTTATAACGTGCTATTAAGAAGTAAAACACTTAAGGTAAGAATTTTTTCTCATGCAAAATTAGGCTAGACATTAAATTTTTTCTAAGGTAAGAATTTTTTCTCATGCAAAATATATATGAAAAATGATATATTTTATTCATAATATAAAAGATTTAGCCATATTCTTTAGTTGTTACACATTCAAATTTATATATATTTTAGATATTTTAATTTTATCATATTTATAGTTATTTCTTTTTTTATGCTATATTATTATTTTATGTTATTAACTTTTGTATTATGAGTTTATTTGTATATTTATCGTTTTGTTTTTAATAAATTTGAATTTGTATTGCATGTATTATACAATTTAAGTTAATGAATATTGTCTCTTTTACTCAAAAATAAAAATTTACGTGGGATTAATTAAATTTAATGTTTAAAATTAATTATTAAATACAGTAACTATGTTTAATGTTATATGTAGGATAAATTGTCCATAACTCTTAATTAATATATTAATTACGAGTTACTTAATTAATTTAAGTATTTTAAAAAAGTTTATCTTTACTATATACAAAAGTTCTCAAGTCATTACACGAAAATATTTTTTCTTTAAACAAGTGTAAATCACTAATTTAATGTCTAGCCTAATTCAATGTCTCTCTAAACGAAAATATAATTTGTTTTTCTTTTTAAATAAAAAATCAATTAATATTGAAATATTTAATTTTGTGTTATCGAATTAAGTGTACGTTAATGCTTGAGTACTTTGCAAACCTCCACATTTATGGTCCATCCCATTATTGAATAGCTTTTTAATTTTCTTTCAAAACTTATTGATTTTTCATTTTTCTTTAACATTTTCCACACAATAATAGCTTCTAAATCAACCCTCTATGAATAAATAAATCCATTCTTTATGCAATTGAGAAATCACATGTGCTTACATTTGGTGATTTATATAATTTACTAAGTTGTGACTTTTTATTTTAAATTTTGATTAGTCTTTTTCTTGATTTTGTAATTTTCTTTTTTGATTAATCTTCTTGTGACATTATAATTTTCTTTTTATCTTTTGTAAAATTCAAGTCTTAAGTTTTGGACATTATATTATGTAGCAAAATTGTTGGAATTCAAGTGTGAATTGTTAGTCCTACATCGATTATAAATGAATGAAATATTATATATATATATATATATATATATATATATATATGTGTGTGTGTGTGTGTGTGTTATATATATATATATATATATATAAAAGATAGATGACCCATATACTCGTTGTTGTAAAGTTTTTGATTGATATGTGGTCTAAAGGTCTCTAAGGATCTTAGACGTTTAGCCTATTGCTGCTGTTGCGCTCCCAAAACTCCCTGACAAGTGGCATCAAAATTATGGTTCAACTTTTTTCTTGGTGGAGAAACGAGAGTGGAAGATCCTAGTGCAAATCAAGTATAATATTTTGAGTGATGCGCTCCCTCCCACAAACTCTTCAACAAGTGATATCAAAGTTATAGTTCGACTTGGTGGGGGAGTTGAGTGTAATTGATTAGTCTCAAATTGACTATAAATGAAATAGATGTTGAATATATAATAGATATGACCTATATACCTAATGTCTTAAAACTTTTGGGTTGAAATGTTGTGTCAAAGTCTTTTATAAATTATGGATATTTAATTCACTGTTGTATGCTTCATCGAACTCCTCAACGAAAAAAAATGTCATTTAAATACTTAATAATATTAGAACCTAAGTGTTTTTATTTACTTTTTATTTTATTTTATAAATGAATGAAGTGAGGTTTTAATGTTTTAAAATAAGTATCAAAGGTAGTGATTTTATTTTGATTGAGACTTTTTTTAAATTTCTCTAATTCTAAAATCAATGTAATAATGTCTAATTTTTATTTATCTTACATCTGAAGCTTTTTTTTAACAATGTTTTATTCAAATTATATGTTTCATAATCCACAATCCTCTTTTTGTCTATGGTCAACAAAATATTACATGGACATGTTATATCGAAAATTGTGTCAAAAAAATACACGAATATATTATAACAAAATATTGTTATAGCTGTGTTTTATTTTTCATGAAAATAACAACTTTAGATTTGGTTAGGTGTTTCCATAGTTGTGCAAATTTATGAAACGTAGTTTTTCTTAAAAGATGTAATTATTGTTCAAATTTATCAAACCTTAGATATAGTGTTTGCTAAAAAAAGAAAACACAACACTCATAAGCAACAATTTATATGTGCATAGTAAGTTATAGTAAATACTAATTAAATGATCGATTAATAGGATACAATTTGATTTATTTATTTTTTTATGAAAATGAGTTGTGTGTTTTAAACTATTTTACTCACTAGCTTTGTTATGTGTTTGATTTTTTTTATACTAAAAATAATATTAATTTATTTAAATTGGTATAAATTATATCGATTGAGAATGATAAAATTTAAATATGCTAAAAAAACAAAAATATTGAATTAATTAATAAATCAACAACACCTAATTTATGAGTATAAAATGAAAAAATATCTAACATATATAACAAAACATATAAATACGATAAAATTGAGGTGTCTAAAATATATAAGCCTTAAAAGTTATAACATTGATAATATTTAAATCATTGATTGAATATGCGCGAAATGAAAGTTGATATGTCAGTATGAACCAAACGAATGGCGTAACAAAACATGAAATCAAAAAACATTGTGCTAAGACGAGAAAAATCACGAAAGAAAAACTAAATATGTGTGAAAATAATTTATTTATATAAAAAGAGAAAAATAACAAATGATTTATATGTATGGTTTCAAACAAAAGTTTACTTTAAGTACCCTTATTTTGATAATAAATATAAGATGAACAAGGAGATGATTATGTCACGAGAGGGAAGCGGCTACATTAATATATATTTTTTCTCTCGTAAAAAAGATGGTAAATAACCATAATACGTTTGATTAGGTAATTGAAAAATTGTCATTCTATGAAATTGTATTAATTTATCTAGCAATTTTTTTTATATTTTATAGGTGTCACGTAGTTTTTAGACTTCGAATCATTCAGTTCAATATAAAAATAAAATTTTATAGAGACTAAATGATAAAATTTAGTTATTCGATTTTATGAAGTGGAATTGTACGGATTCAATAAGCTAATACTATTTTCAAATAGATATATTTTTCAAAAATATTAGACTAAAGTGGAAGCGTTCTTAGTGCAATTTGGATCAATCGACATAAAAAAAATTCAATCCAAAATTAAAATGACATGCATTAAAAAAAATTTATGATCATATAAAAATATATTAATATATTAAAATTTAACATTATGAAATAACAATAATCAATGTTTAAAAAAATAGATAATTCTTTTAAAACAAATAAGTATTGTTAGGAAAAAAAATTAAAATCAACAAATCTATATACTATTATTAAAGGAATCAAGCTGCTTTCACATAGTTTATTTTACTACAATTTTGTACTTTTAGTGATTTTTTAAAAATATTCAATACATGTTTCACTTTTATAACTTCCACATAAGCTATTTTTTGACAACAAAAACTAAAAAAATTATTAAAAATTATAATAAATTTTTTAAAACACTTTATCATAATAAAAACTGAAAAAATAATGTGATAGTGTCTATTTGAATACCAATAATGAATAAATATAATATATAATTTTAATAAAAATAAATAAATTTATAATTTGATTCGATTTAAAAATATAAACTATTAATTTAATATGATTCACGGGAGTTTTATAAAATAACGTAAAAGAAATCTAATAATATTTGACTTATTTAATTTTTAATTTTTTGAATGTGGATATATGAAAATACCGAGAGCATATGCAAGCGGAGAAAAATACATATCGGGTAAACGGATAGGTTACCGGGTCGAACCTTTTTGATGTTACAAAACACAACACTTTGTTACCGCCATTGAACCTCTGAAATTGGAACCCAATAAACCCTAAACCTCAACATACACAACAAACACTCCATTCTACCTATTTCCATGGCTGTCAACGATGCTGACCAGTCTCACAAAGCTCACAGGACCCGTCAAGCCGGTCCCAAGAAGAAGATCAAGTCCAAGAAGAAGCACGATGATGAAGCCGAAGATCAGAAAATGCTTAACCCTAAGGCTTTCGCATATTCTTCATCCAAAAAAGTCAAGAGATTGCAATCTCGTTCCGTTGAGAAAGAACAGCGCCGCCTTCATGTTCCAATCATTGATCGTACTTACGGTGAACCTCCTCCATTCGTCATCGTCGTGCAGGGTCCTCCTCAGGTGTGTATTGTATTATCTTCTTTTTTCTTCGAAGTGTGAATTTTATATAATTGCGGTTGAGCTTAATTGATGTTCAATGCTGTGTTTGTTTTTAGGTTGGAAAGTCACTTTTGATTAAGACTTTGATTAAGCATTATACAAAGCAGAATCTGCCTGAAGTTCGCGGTCCAATTACAATTGTATCTGGTTTGTTACTACATTCTCAATTGCTTATCAATATGTGTGTTTACTTCTCTAGTATAATTGGACCTTGTTTGGATAATTAGCTTACTTAAGCGCTTATTATATAAGTGGTTATGTAGACTCTATTTCAATTACAAAAAGATAAGAAAAAGTCAATTGTTTTCATATAAGCTATAGACTATTTTCATAAATTATCTTGGAGAACTTGTAGAAATAAGCTGAAAACAGAGTATGAAGGTGTTACAAAGTGTTTTTATAAGCTCTTGCCAACAGTCTCACAGTTGCTTATGTCAATAGATAAGTTCAAACAAACCAATTCTAATTGACTGTTGGTTGGGAACTCAGATTGAAATGATAAGGTAATGTTTGATCATGTGTCAGGAAAGCAAAGGCGGCTGCAGTTTGTGGAATGTCCAAATGATATCAATGGCATGATAGATGCAGCTAAGTTTGCTGATCTAGCACTTCTTCTTATAGATGGAAGTTATGGTTTTGAAATGGTGAGTTCTCAACTATAAATAATAGCATTGTGATTATGATTTATATTCATGTCACCGTGCTACTTTGATTGCTATTAATTTTACGAATCAGGTTCTTTGTTTTTAAAGATTTTAATTCGGTTGCAGGAAACATTTGAATTTCTTAATATTTTGCAAGTTCACGGCTTCCCAAAGGTCATGGGGGTTCTTACTCATCTTGATAAATTCAAGGACGTTAAAAAGTTGAGGAAAACAAAAAAACTGCTAAAAAACCGTTTTGCAACCGAAATGTATGCTGGAGCTAAATTGTTTTACTTATCAGGCCTTATTCATGGAAAGTAAGTGGCTGCCATGCATCTATTTTTTCTTTTACGCCTGCTGGTTAATAGTGTTTGCCAATCTCTGGTACAAGGTTTACTTTATAATATTGCCTTTCCTGACTAAACAGGTATGTCAAACGCGAAGTTCACAATCTTGCCAAATTCATATCAGTCATGAAGTTTCATCCTTTATCTTGGCGAACTTCCCATCCCTATGTTTTGGTGGATCGTTTTGAAGATATCACTCCTCCTGAAAAAGTGCATGCAAATAATAAATGTGACCGAAAAGTCACACTTTATGGCTATCTTAGAGGTTGTAATTTGAAAAAGGGAAATAAGGTGTGTTCAATGGTTCTACTATATTTTTTGCCTTTATATTAATTAAATTCATTTAAATCTTAGAACTTTTGGTCACCTCAACAATAGTTCCCTCAAATGATACGTGAACTTGTTTTGAGCAACAAGTTGGAGATTGTTTTTCTCAGTATCCTTTGTATTAACCTGTACAGATTCATGCTTTATTTTTTTCTTCAATATCATAGCTATCTCCAAGAACCCTCAGTATATATATTATATAAAAGGAATTCAGTTATGACATGTTTTCACACTTCAACTATTTTATCTCAATGCTGGTTAGAGTTGCAGAATTATCTTGGACCATCTGTTTTGAGTGATATGGTGATTAGGTGGTGCTTGAATTGCCCTGTCCCCGTCAACCGCCACAAAAAATATTCACAGTCTGATTTGTATTTTGGAAATCAGGTGCACATAGCTGGAGTGGGTGATTACGGTTTAGCTCATGTTACTGGTTTACCTGATCCATGTCCTCTCCCTTCTGCTGCCAAAAAGAAAGGACTGCGTGATAAAGAAAAGTTATTTTATGCTCCCATGTCTGGCATTGGGGATCTTTTGTATGACAAAGATGCTGTGTACATAAATATTAATGATCACTTTGTTCAATTCTCAAAAGTTGATGATGAAAACTCTGCTATGACGAGCAAAGGTTACTAAACATTTTCTCTTTTTTCATGTATTTATCCATGTTCATGAGAGTAGATCATATGGTGGCAGAATTGTTTATCTTTCATTCACTTTTTCTTTGGGAAACTGAAATCATATTATGATCATATGATACTGGTTTAGGTATTTTGCTGTCCTGTTTTTTTTTCCCACTCATCTACGTTACTCCTTCATGACCTTAACCATTTTAGTGTATCACTATAACATTTTTATGTGGTATCATGCATAAAAAATTGGTGGATTTATTTTGTTTTTCCTATTTTCCCCCACTATTCCTGTGTTTTCTTTTATTAAATTTGGTACTTTTATGCCTTTGACAGGAAAGGACAGGGATGTAGGGGAGGTTTTGGTGAGATCGCTTCAGAATATCCAACACTCAATCAATGAAAAGCTAGAGAACAGCTCTATCAATCTTTTTGGCCAAAAGCCAAAAGTGCCATCAGAAGCTTTAGGTGATGCACAGGGTACAAACAAAGATGTAGAGCAGGATGGAAAATTAGAAACTTTGGATAAATATCAGCCTGTAGATTCGGATGGTTCAGAATCTTCTGACCAGGATGAAGATGGTGATGCAACCGACAGTGAAGCTATAAATAGAGACCACATAAAAGAACAGATTGAGTTTCACAATGGAAGACAAAGGAGAAAGGCAATCTTTGGAAGTGACGCAGATCAAAGTGATCTGATGGTGAGTCTTAAGGTTTTGTATTTCATGTATGGAACCATGTTCCAATCATACCTACTTGAAGTTAGTGTTATGACCATTTCCTTTCGATTCAATAAGGAATCTGTGTCCATGTGTACAAAGTAAAAATGCATTGAATTGCAGTCCAAGCATAAACTTAAATTGAATTCACTGACTTGGGGGATACAATTGTTTTTACTTTCGTTTCATGTGAGATATGTATGTCAGTTTGCATTGAGAATGCTCTAGTGGAAATATTAATTTCTAGACTGACTTCATTGATAGGATTCGGGAGAAGAGGAAGAGGAAGAGGAAGAGGAAGAGGAAGAGGAAGAGGAAGAGGAAGAGGATGGTGCTGCCAATGATTGTGGGGCATCTTCTGATTCAGAATCTTCAGAAGAGGATGAAGATGACAACAATGATGATGATACACATGGTGCTGTTTTTCTCCTTTGATTATTAAGATTTATTTATACTTTCTCTGTTCTTTTCTGGCTATTCAAATGTGCAGTAGTCATGCTCTCAGTACTAGGTCTTGTTAATCAATGATCTGTCATATGGATAATAAGAGCGTACATGACATATTGTTTGTTCACGTGTTTCTTCCATCTTAGTTGCTGAGACCGTGACTCGTTACTGAGCAGCCTTTATATTGTTTATTGTTTATGACTTTTTTTTCTCTTGTAGAAGATGACATGGGAAATGTTTCAAAGTGGAAGGAGTCATTGGCAGACCGATCTCTTGCACGGAAACCTCCTAGTTTGATGCAACTCGTGTATGGGGATAATTCGACCTCTATGAACAAAGGGAATGATAGTAGCGAGGATGAGGAAAATGAAGGTGACTTTTTTATGCCTAAAGAACTGATAAAGGTTCGTAGTCCTTTACTAAGTTGCACCATTTCTATGTAATTGCTCTCGTAATTTTCTCAATGTTTCTTACACCTATTAACGACGATTAAACAGCAATATCTGAAAGTTGCATGTCAACAGATTTAAAAAAACACTTTTGAAAATTCACTGGCTTTCAGAATATCTGCTTATTTGCTTCATAATTAAAAAGCGTTGTGTTTGTTTGTGTCTTTTTAAACTATAGCAAAATATTAGAGATGGACTGGATGATAGAATGGTCGATGCCGAAGATTGTTCCAAGTGTGCCCAACTTATGAGTCAGAAATGGGACGAGAAAGATAACGAGGAGATTCGCAACCGTTTTGTGTCTGGAAATTTGGCAAAAGCTGCACTCAGAAATGCACTGCAAAAAGATAATACTGAAGAGGAAAGTGAAGATGTCTTTGGTGACTTCGAAGATTTAGAAGCAGGAGAACAATATGAGCTTTATCAGACAGAGGATGGTTTTGCGCTAACAACAAATAAAGGAGTTGATTTAGAAGCTGAGCAGCGGAGGCTTAAGAAACTTGCTAAACGTGCAGAATTTGATGCTCAACAATATCCTTTTTTGGCTCTCAATTTACATTTCTAACTAACTTGAATGTCTGCTTTTACTCTCGAAATGTAGTTAAGTGCAATTAATTTTCTAGGTTTCATGTCAAACACAAGTTAAATTTACTAAATTGTCCCTTTTTAATGTCAAACCTTAACTGTGGACATTAAATGTTTGAAATTAAAGGATGGGTATATTTAGTGTATATATTAGGGGTGTTCAAAAAAACCAAAAACTGAACCAAACTGCTGAACTTAACCGAACTAGTTTTGAACTGAACTGATTTATAAAAATTGAGAACCGAACTGTTTTTGAACTGATTTTTTAAAACACGAACTGAACCGAACCGGTTTTCAGTTTAAAAAACCGAACCAAACTGGTTTTTAATTTGAAAAAACTGAACCGAACTGGCACCGTATGCTAAAAACTAAGTTAAATCGGTTCGGTTCAGTTTAAAATAAAAAACCGGTTCACCATTTGTAAAATTGGTTCGGTTCGGTTTTTTGAACTGAAAACTGGTACGGTTCATTTTTTCGAACTGAAAATCAGTTCGGTTCAATTTTCAAACGGTTCTAGTTCAGAACTGAACTTTGCCCACCCCTAGTATATATCACAACAATTAGTATGATAACAATTGGAACGTGAAACTAATGTTTTTTGTGATCTGACTCATTACATTAGAAGCAAGTTGTTAGGTATGAAATGGCTCCATGTTTTGTAACCTTAATTTTAATTCACATATGGCGATGACCGAGAGACACCAGAGGAAGATACTGGCAATGAAAATGAAGACAAGGTCCACCATGACCAGCCTAAAGAAAGTAACTATTTTGACAGGGTAAAACTTATTTGCATATATCAAATGTCAATTTCCAAATTATGGATTGGCTGCCAACTAACTCTTGTAATTTTTCAGTTAAAAGAGGAGATTGAGCTTCGAAAACAAATGAATATTGCTGAGCTGAACGATCTTGACGAGGATACCAGATTAGAGGTAGAAGGCTTCCGAACGGGGACATACCTTAGATTGGAGGTTCATGATGTTCCCTGTGAAATGGTCGAACACTTTGATCCTTACCATCCAATATTGGTTGGAGGAGTTGGTTTAGGGGAGGAAAATGTTGGATACATGCAGGTCAGTGGAACTTTTAAAGCATAGCTCCTTACAAAGTTCAAGTCGAAATAGATGTTAAAAACTTCTTTTGTTCTAGAATCCTCTGGATGCCAAAGATGTCTGTGGTTCAGGGCAATATCATAAGGGAATTGTGTGGTTGATTCCTAATCAACTGGTTGGGGTTTCTAATTCGCCAGGTTATTTTATGCAATAATCTCAGGGACATGTCAGGATACTTGGTTGCAAAGAATAAAAATGAGTATATGCTGGAATTATGTTAGGAATAGTGCTTGATGGTATTGTTAGAAGTTCCTGTGTTAAAGTCGAAAAGTTTAAGACAACAGTCAAAAACAAAAATTGTAAATGGTGAGATGGGCCATCTACATGGATGGACGGAACATAATGATCTGTTGTTAGTAGATGAAAATTTGACTTCAAAAACAGGCTGTGACTTGATGTTTAGCAGTTTTCAGTTTAATGCGTCACTGTGATGATGATTGTTTTTTAATATATCTTTTCCCATTCTTTTAAATTTGTCTGTTTTTTCTGTCTTTGTCCTGTATGCCATTTTAAACTTTCTTTTTTTTGCCTTTTCTTTCTTTCAGGCCAGGTTAAAGCGGCATAGGTGGCACAAGAAAGTCCTGAAGACTAGAGACCCAATTATTGTTTCTGTTGGATGGAGGCGTTACCAGACAACGCCAATTTATGCTATTGAGGATCACAATGGAAGGCACCGTATGCTAAAATACACTCCAGAACACATGCATTGCCTTGCTATGTTTTGGGGCCCTCTTGCACCTCCTAACACTGGAATAGTTGCTGTTCAGAGTTTATCAAACAATCAGGTGAGGCAGCACATTCGTTTCTATTGTTAAATGGCTTTCCGAAATTCCTATATACAGATCCTCTCAATGTGGATGCTATTTTTTATTCTTATATGGTTTTATTTGTGTTTTGTTTTCATGTTGTAGTTTTGCTTAGTTCCTGAAATGTTGTATATGATTTTAGGCAAATTTTAGGATTACCGCAACTGCAGTTGTACTTGAGTTTAATCACGCTGCAAGAATAGTGAAGAAAATCAAATTGGTTGGTCATCCGTGCAAGATATTCAAGAAAACAGCACTTATCAAGGATATGTTTACTTCAGATCTGGAGGTAGCTCGGTTTGAAGGTGCGGCTATCCGAACAGTCAGTGGGATTAGGGGACAGGTTAAGAAGGTGCGTGACTTGTTACTCAGAGACAACTGAATACTAATGATTTTGCCCTCTATTTTGTGCTAAGTTATCTTTTAATCTGCAGGTTGCAAAAGAAGAGATAGGTAACCAGCCGAAAAGGAAGGGTGGGCAACCCAAAGAAGGAATTGCTAGGTGCACTTTTGAAGACAAAATTCTAATGAGTGACATTGTTTTTCTGCGAGCATGGACTCAAGTTGAAGTTCCTCAGTTTTATAATCCATTGACAACATCACTGCAGCCTCGTGACCAGACCTGGAAAGGAATGAGAACTGTTGCAGAATTGAGAAGAGAACACAATCTTCCTATACCTGTAAACAAGGATTCTCTTTACAAGGTATGTTCTGGTTTGATAACATAGGTTAATTATTCCCTTCCTGACGCGTTTTAAGACATTTCTTCTCTCTTACCATTGTATCCCTATCTTATTTTCCTTTTCCTTTCTATTTTGGCAGAAAATTGAAAGGAAACCTAGAAAGTTCAATCCATTGGTGATTCCCAAGTCTCTACAGGCAAATCTTCCTTTTGAATCAAAACCTAAGCATTTTCTACCCACGCGAAAAAAGCCTTTGCTGGAAGAGAGAAGGCAAAAGGGTGTTGTCATGGAACCTCGTGAGCGTAAAATTCGTGCTCTTGTTCAGCATCTTCAGTTAATGAAAAGCGAAAAGGTATGTGGAAATTTTTCTTTTTATAGACTTGCATGTGAAAAATGTATGTCATGGAAATGAATTTTGATTCAAGTTGATTCGGTTAATTAATTTCTTGTGATTGATATTGTCATATCACTCTGAAAATAAAACTGACTTTGCTTAGGGAAGATATCTACTAAACTGAAGTCTTGTGTTTTCCCCCACATTATTCTGTAGCAATAACATTCATAATAAGCAACATTGAAATGATGCTTCTCATTTATATATAAAAGCACTGCTATAAGTGACATTCTGTGTTTTCTCTGTGCCTATTGCAGAGTAAAAAGCGGAAGATTAAGGAAGTGGGGAAGAGAAAAGTTCTTGAAGCAGAGCGAGAAAAAGAGGAGCAGTTGTCAAAAAAGCGCCGGAGAGAGGAAAGACGAGACAAATACAGGACAGAAGACAAGCTCAATAAGAAAATTAGGAGAGCATGAGTTTGAGTTTCTGAAAATTGGTATGATTTCAAGTTTTGGTCACATGCAAATGGATCCACCCACATCTTTAGAAAGAAAAAAAAGGAACGGCGTCATGCGATTGGAGTTATTCATGTATTGTTATGGAAATCAAATAAGAGCAAGCTTAAAGTATCATCATTCATGGAGATTGTCTTGGACATGGTGGTACTTATTTTTGGAAAAAAATTGTTCTTCGGAATTATTTATATACTTATATACGCCTCTGCTAATGGCTACGTTAATTATATTTATTTTGCATGTATAACATGTTTTGGTAGTTAGCTTCGTTGCTCATCCTGATTTTTTTTTTCGTCTTTGCTTGTGTAAAAGAATTATATCATGTGCGCATGAAATTGTTTTCTATTTTAATTCTATATATGTGCTTATTTAGTTTCATAAAACTTTTATAGATGTAGTGATTTCTTTTTAAGCATGAAGAAATTCATTATTTCTTCATTGGCTTGCCTCCTAATATGCTAATATGGAAGTTAGTAAAAAAGGATGGAGAACAAAAGCAAAAGACTCAAATCTATAGAGATTGTTTACACTCTACATTCCACAGGACTCGAGAGTTATATATGTGTGGGCGTGTGCTCGCACACTCTTATTAATAGTGATTACATATGAAAATCGTTCTATCTTCTAAAAACATCCACCCTAAAGAGCTTGACCTTACTCCAACCTATCTTTGGAAAACTACAATAAACATTTAACACAATGAAAACACATGCAACATCTTCACTAGAAATGAAATTTTGCATCTATCATAGATTCCTTGTGAAAAAAAAATTCTTCCGCCTTGCATGGTTTTAGAATCTGATGCGATCAACTAACAAAATATTGTTGAAGCAATACTTCAACTGTATCATTGAAGCCATGCTTCATTACATAATAATATATGATGAGATATCTGAGTAGAATCAAATCAACTGTTACTAGTTACTATACTTCCATGTATATCACGAACAAGTAACTTCACACAATGTGTGCCAACATCACTCAAAATTTCCACACATTCCTTCAAATCAGAATCATTCACCAACATCACCCATTCCTCCTCATCATCTAGATATTTGAGTGTAAATGAACCATTTTGTAATTTGAACCTTGTTGTAACTTCTTCATATAGTCGAAAACAACCTACAGAGGGATCAAACTTGAATCGAATAGTATCTCCTTTATAGTTAGCTTTGACAGCAAATTTCGACTCACTATCAACACAAACTGATTTCATTTTCGAACGCTTTCGATTCTCAAAGCTTTGTTGAGAGCCTGATGAGCTTCGACGAACCATTGATCCAGAGGCATTGGATGAATCTGTCATGCTTGAAGAAGTAGGTTGGTTATTTTCGTCCCCACCAAGTTCATGTTCAATCAATGAGAATGAACTAGTCTTGTTCAACCCACATTGATCATCTTGTTTTTCAAAAACAGAACCTATAGATGTTTGTTTAGGACAATCTTGAGTCTTTGTCCAAATCCACGATGTTTGACATGGTTCATCATGCATGGTTATTGATGTTGAATCTTGAATACAATCAACAGAAGAAGCATTTTCTTTCTTCAATCCATCCTCCAACTTAATGGCTGAATTCTCACAAGGTGGTGGAGTTACTGAGATTGGTTCCCGAGTTGTTATAGGCGCGGGCGCGAGGTCTTGAGCGAAAAAATTCTCTGGGAACATGAGACTTTTATGTGAACCAATTTGTTGAATGATTGATCCTCCTGCTACAAATCCACCAGTGTGAGGATCAAACTTCAGAACTCCTTCAACTCCTTGGACAGAATCAAGAACAGTTTGTATCTTCTTCAACGATCGGTTCACTTTATTTATCTTGCGCGACGGCCATCTTGAAATTCCATGTTGTCTGCATATCCTCTTCAGAGTTGTTGGACATACTGTTTATAGAATATGAATGTTAAGAACAATTTGGTCTTTGTTAATAAGGAGATTTTTCAGAGATGTTAATGGTGTCTCACCTCCAATTCTTTTTGCAGCATCTTTCAGACTACCAGAAAAGTATTGTTGGAGAACACTCAAGCTAACATTTTTCTCTACTGCACTTCTCTTTTTCTCAATCTGCTTTCTCGGTGCATTTGTTGCCTATAAGAAAAATCATTACAATGTTCAACAACATGGCTCCAATAGACATTAAAAATCACAACAAATGAAGTGTAGTCATAATAACCTAAAACCAGTGTTGTCAATCGCGGAAAATAATGGATTTTTCAAATTCCACCATACAACAGTGCTATAGTGCGGCTATAGCCGCGATATGACAATATTTTATACTACATTGCATATCTTAAAACAATAGCAATTTGTTCAAATTCTGCTATGTTATAGCACTATAGCGCTGCTATTTAGCAACATTGCTTGAGACAAATGCTTTCTAAAACGGAAGAGTCATTTCATATTAAATTCTAAAAGGGTGAAAGAATAGAAGATCCATTCAAAATATACCTGACAATGACCTTGAATATTTTTTAGGTTAGTTGCATTCAATGACATCTGAAATAAATCTTGGTCACCAGTTGTAAATGCTATCTGAGAGTTTCCCCTAGACAATGAAAAAAAACCTGAGACATTTTCCTTTTGAAACCCATCTTGGGAACCTTGTATCCCTCTTAGTTCAGCTTCTGAAACTGTCCTCAAACTTTTACAAATTCTCCTCATAGTATCTGAGAGATTGTCTAATAACAGTTGTTGTTCTGAACTTCCTGTCATATTGATAGGAAGAAAGAATTCTAATACATAATCGTCATCATTAGTATATGTACTCCTTAGCCTAATTGCAACTGCAGCATTCAAGCTATATTTTCGTGCGTGATGAACAAGTGGATATTCGCTAACATCATAAGCCTTCACATCGGTATAGAAGAATGGATGATTTGATTGTAGAGCTTTTCCTGATATACCTTGTCCTTCCTCAAGATGATGATCAGCACATGCATGAACAAATCCTCCTACCATTTTATCATTTATATAGCAAGCTGATTCTTCAATACATAGTACACATTTTTCATCCGAACTTGTATGGCCTTCTTTAATTCGGATTCTCTCGGATTCTTCTCCTTTTCCTTCGCTATAACAACATGGAATCCATGTCAATGCTAGCGGCAATCTATGTGCATGACAAACAGCTCTTAACACATCAATTATCTCTGTTAAAGCAGCTCTTTTGTTAATTGATACACACTGCATAAAAAAAGGATCTCTTAAGAACTTTCAAATTCAGATAATAAAACACATATCAGAATTTCATGAATCAGAAAATACCTGAGGAAGAAGTCTTGGAGGCATAATAGTCCTTAAATTCACACGCTGCAAAAAGTCATGGAAAATAGATTTATCATTACTGCATTTAATTATAAAACAATTTGGAAACATCTTAAACATAAAAAGGTTACTTTATTAGTAATTGAAAATTACAACCATAATATCAAGCTGAGAGCTAATCTCTCAAACTTTTCAATAAAAAACTTAATTCTCAAGTTGGTATCAGAGTCCGGTTCGATCCAGGTACCTATGGGTTATGTGATAACCTTGTAATAAGACATCTAATCCAAGTATCTAATGAAGATAAGAATAATACAGATATGCCAAAAACACACACACACACATAACATATGAATCAGTGACATATGAAAACAAAGAAACATTGAAGTATATATGCTGGAAGTTTCAAAAGAAAAACCAACCTGAAGTGCATGAGAAACAAATTCTAACTCTTTGTCAAAATTAAGCTTTTCCTTTGTAGTGACAAGTTCTAGTACAGCACTACATGAAACTTCAGAGAGCATGTCAGATATAGGAAGAGCAATCGATCCGCGAACGTCGTGACTAATCGCATGCTCTAATCTCAAATACTCAGATTTATGGTAGTAACCAACATTAGAGGTCCATTCAGGAACATGCGAGATAAACACGCGACCGGGAAGACCAGGACAAGACCCCATTTTCATTTCTGCAGAAAACGTAAACAACCTCGACACTTCGCGGTACCCTGCAAGCTTTTGGTCTAGTAAATATGGTTGATCACTTGTGGTTAAGATGAATTCATCACCATACTTAACAGGTACCCAAACTTGTGCTAATATGCCCTCACCAGCTGATTCCTTAAAGAAGGACAAAGCACTCATCATTCTTTCATCAAGTGACCAACTAGGTGACTTGGGTATCAAGTAATTGCACATATCTGATGAGTTATTACTATTAAGTAACTGAAATGAACCATTTTGTCCTTGCTGTGAATCTGAATTATTTGTTTCATTTGAATTATTAGTATCTAAGAATTCAAGTTGGTAATTTCCACCATAACTAGTGGAGTTATCCATATCATTGTAATTTCCACCACCAATTTCTGTCATAAAGAATGGACCATTAATGTGTTCCACTAAATTCAATCCATCATGTGGTGAATATGGTATTGATGCAAATGATGAAAACTCATGAACCAAACTATGATCATGATCATTCACTGATGATGAACCATTGCACCAACCAGCATAAGTATCAAAGTTCATAAGCTCAGAGATGTTGTTAAACATATCCTCTGAAGTTGTTGAACTTTTCATTCCAACATCCAATGGTGTCCAAAAGCCAATTCCTTTCTCCGTAGAGGAAAATTGGTCTTCCATTATTAGGTTGGAAAGAAAAATTGAAATTGAAATTGAAATTCAACCAATGTTAGAGACCCTTTGCAAAAAAATTTGTACGAAAAATTCCTTGCCAAATTTCCAGCATCCAGAAGTCCTGCAAAATAAACACTGTATATATGCACACTCTCAACATAGCGCAAAAATTTATGGAAAATAAAATCAAACACACTAGATTTAACCTTGTGAATGAAAAAGAATATTTTGGTCACAGAAAAAAATGAAAATCTCAACCCCTCAACTAGAAAAGAAAAATTAAATTCACACTGAATTCTAAAATAGAACATTATGAATCTAACAATTCACATAACATTTTTTTCAAAGAAAGTTAAGGTGAGAAATTAAGTTTATTAACAAACAAATTTTAAAAAATAAATAAATAAATAAATTAAGTTTAACAAAAACCTGAAAGCTTCAACCCGAGCTCCATATAGCAAGTTCCTTCACTGAAACAATGTACCATAAAAATCAAAGATTTTCAAACTCTATCAATAATCTTTTTTTTAAGTCCCAGTTGTTGTATTGCACCAAACTTGAGAATCAACAAAATTAAAGATTTTCACAGAACCTTAACAAAAGGAAAAAGTAGGAATTGTGTTGCTCCTACAACTACAACCTAAGAAGCACCGACCTCAAAATTATCTAAAGTAAAGACAAAAAAGTTAGAAAGTTTCTATAAAAAGAAAGATATTAAGAATGAAAGTGGGATTTGTGTACGGCACTTTCACATAAACCGGTTGCTAAAAATAGAAAGTTATTATCATGGTCGACCCGCCACACCATAGCCTCACCTTTTAGTGTTAACCTTAATAATTATCTTATCACCCTTTATAATAAGTGGACACAATAATATAACATATATTTAAATTAAATAAAAAATGTATTAATTAATGTGGCTTTCAAATATGTGTTAATTAATTAATATACATTGAAATGGAAGTTCCAAACCACCTGGATTCTAATAGAATCTAGTGGCTAGACAATGATATTTTATAAATAAAATAAAGTAAGCGTAGAATTATTTTTGAAATAATGGTACGGACACACTCATAATTTTTATATATTTATTTAGTATCTCTTTTCTTTATTTTTTTTCTTTCTATTACATTAAATATATTATTCTCTTTATTTCTTTTTCACTTTAAATGTCGATAAAATATTTGAATGTTTATTGTTGTTTTTCCTTATTCTAGTGACACATTAAGGATGTTGATGTGGATGATTTGATAATGATTTGATGGTGGGAATGATATGCTTTTTTTTAATCTTTATTATTATAACCTTAAAGCTGTCTCCTTGTGCTTGTGTTTTACCATCCGTACATTATCGTCATATATTTATTACGTTAATATTGTTTGATTTTAATTAATTTCATTTTCATAAAAATAGAAATATTCGGCGTTTTAGGAATTATCGATATTTGTCGGGGAATCTGTTGAGTACATAAGCTGAGTTCTATTAATTCATTCAATCAAAATCTCTTTATCCAATAATTAATTATCGAATATTTTTCATCGGTTGTTTAAAGTGTTCGAATATTCTACCACTTTATCACTTTTTAAATTTCTCCATCCCATTTTTCCTTGATTTACAGCTTTAGTTTTCTAATTTCTAAATCTAAAAATGCAGCCTCCTAATTTTTAAAATTTTATAAATTTTCAAAGGATTGGATGTAATGTTTTTTGTGCTAATTTATCAAGTTGAATAATGATGCGACAAATTGTTGACTGATATAACAATGCATATTCTTTGAAAATATATTTTTTTAGCATATTTTATATATATTTTTTTGTTTTAAGTTAGACATACGTAAATGATGTAAAAAATAAAATAATATAATTTAATACACAAATAAATTATTATATAAAGTCGGTGACTTGTCAACTTATTATTCAATTTTATGTATGAGAAAAATAAGTTTTGATTTCCGTGGTAAGAATTTTTTAGAAAATTTTAAAATTAAGACTATAAATATTTTTGAATTTAGAAATGAGAGGAATAAAATTGAAAATCGATAACAATAAAAAAGTTAAAAATAAATTTAAATCAATCTTTTATTTTTTTAATAGGAACTTAATGTTACTATAACTTTAATTTTATAAAGACATCTAATTAGAATTCATCATATTATTACGTAAACATACTTTGCAATTGTATTCTAAGTATAGCCGTAAAACAAAAAAAAGAGAATCTAATTGAAAATTGGTAATATATACAAATTAAATTATATTAACTTAAATGTTTACCTGTTACAGTCAATCTAGAATTTTGATCTTTTATTTTTAATTTTTACAATTTTGGTCTAGTTATAATTTAAAATATGCAATTTTAGCCCCTTAACAATTGTTTTTAATCTCTTTAAAATTGCACTTTTAGTTTCAAATAAAGTTTGAATCTAAATACAATAGTTTGGTCTTGTGGTAAAAAGACAAGTCTTTTGAAGATTTGATAATGTAGCACAATTCTTTCACCCTAAATTTTTGTTTAAGAAAAAAAAAATTGACATCGGGTGTGAATTAAATATTTATAGAATTTCCAGTCTAATAGATTAAAGCAGAAATTACAGTTTAACAATTAAATTAAATTGTCGTCTAATAGGTTCAACAATAATTTTTTAAGAATAATGTTAATTAGAAATAGAGTGTTAATTAAGAATATACTTTTTAATACACTCTTTTTTATTAGTTAAACTTCATTTTTGATATAATAACTATTTTTAATAACTCACTATTGACCAATAAAATTGATTCAGTGATAAATAGTTGACTCGTACTCTAAAAAAGGTGACTTTAACTCTTATTACTAATACGATGACTTCTTAATAAATACTCTACGAGTATTTCTTTTAGCATTTTTGACCTTTAAAATCTACTTTAACAAGAAATCTCTAAAATTAATATAGATGTTCTTATAAGATATATATAATAAAAAAAAAAAACACGTTTTTGACATTTAATTTTAATCATTAACCATCAAATAGCATCTCATTAAATGATTTGAGAAGATTTTGGGATTCGTTTGCTTGCATACAATCAATTGTAGTCTACATTTACATATATTCTCAAATTAGTTGGTAACTTGTGACATGTTACATTGGTGAAATTATTATATTTTTCGAGATTAGCATATTAATTTAATTTTGATTGATGTAAATTTTATAAATGTGATTTATGTTATAATATATTTCATAAATAATGAGAATCTAAACAAACTTTAAAAACTACTTCAAATAAAATATTTGTTTCTAGTAGTTTCTTTTAAAAAAGATAAAATCACTTTTGTATCTGATTTATTTAGAAAAATAATAATTTTTCGTATGACACACAAACACAACAAATTACCTTTTTTAAACATCTTTAAAATATATTTCAATCATTAAATATATAAATTATTTTTTTATAGCAATTGGACTCATAATTAAATAAAAAATATTAACATCGCAGTCTTTGTTTTTGAACTGATATATCACATTTTTTTTCCAATCCATTTCATGTACAGATGGTATTTCATTCATATATGAGTTTCACTCGATTTATATAGGACCACATAATTTAGTAGAATCCACACTTAAGTTCAATAAAAAAAATGTTAGAGTGTACATAAAGGTGTTGTTGATATTTCTCTTAAGTCTCATGTTGAACCTCAATTAAAAAGCTATTAATATTTTCTTTTTTTATAAAAAATTCTATATGAACTATTATTCTATTAACCTTTTAAAATAACATTCTCATTTTTGTATGTCTGGTGTTCACAATATTTTTATGGATTAAATAAATTTTTAATTCTTATAAAATTTTACTATTTTATTTTTATTTTATGAAAAATTTCGTCAACTTTTATTTCTTTGAAATTTTCGTTTTCATTTTTTATCTTTGATTCTAAACCAATTTTTGTATAATTTATTTGGATGATTTTTTGTATGTAATATTTATAAAATTATAATAAATTTCTCTAATAAAATTAGTAAGAGATAAATTAAATATAAATTTTTAAGTGTTAAAAGCTTAAAAATTCATAATTTATTTATCTTTTGTTAATTTTTTTTTTTGTAAGGAGAAGGTTAAACATGTTTTAAATATTATTGTTAAAAATTATTTAAAAATTCGAAAAATATATAATAATTGATTTAAAATTAGAGACAAAAAATAAAAAATTTTAAAAGACTAAAATTTGATGATTTTTTTTATAAAAATTAAAAATTAAATAGTAATATTTTATAGAGACTAAAAAATTATTTAATCCTATTTTAATTGAAATAGATATCAAATGTCACTTTAAGTAAATTTATTTTTAATATTAATAATAGTACAATATTTTGGCAATGTGAAAACTTGTACGTAATGTTAAATTCCAGACGTGAGCATATATAATTACTGATTTACTAAAGCGAAAAAGCATGAGTTGCATATATCCTGATTTTAAACTATTTTATGTCATTTTCTCCTCATGTCATGAGAATTTTTGTTTTGAATATTTTATGAGTTTATGCATGTAATTTCAAATTTGTAAGTCTAGGATTAAGTTCCTATATAATTAAAAAAAAAACGAATTTGATGTCTCTAACAACAAGGTTAATTTGCTTTAAAATAAAAATTCAAGATTCAAATATGATATTTTTCGTAGACTTTTTTAAAAAAAAAAATGGTATAACTTTTTTAAAACAATTTTGAGATATTACACAATTTAGAATAAATATATCAATTTTTTTAATTTATTTTTATTTATATTTTAAAACAGATAATTATATAAGATATATGGATAATTTACACCTTATCGCAATGGTTAGCTTTTTTTTATTTTTTATAAGTGAATAGTTCAACAAATCTTTCACATAATCCTCGTCCAACGCATGAGGTTCAGTGTCCCTCATCTAATGTAAGTATAGATATTTCTATTAGATGTCATCATTATGTCAATATTTTGGTGGCTATTTGGGACTTTTTTGTTAAAGATTAGAAAATTACCTTACACCATATTCTTTGAGAAAGAAACCCAAGTGTGGATATACTAGAAAAAATAGGAGCAAATGACGTGGAACCGGTCATTGTTCATAGATCTCTCTATTTCTTTCCTCTACTATGCTTGCAAATGCCTCTTTAAAGGTCTAGTTTCTTTGTTTTTTCGTTTTTCTTTTATTTATTTTTTAATATATTTATGTATCGGTTAATTTCATTTTTGCCATCTAATCAATTTTTTTTCAAGCTTCATCACTCGCTATTTGTTGTTAAATATTTTGAAGATTTTTAAATATTAGTCCACAATCAGTGGTGGTCAATCGCAGTATTCACATATAAACTACAAATTACACCATCTTTATTATTCAAGTGAACAAGACATAAAGAGTGAGAATAAATTAACCATATCTCCACAAAATGTAGCTAGTGGCATGAGTTAGAACGAGTATTACGAAGTAAATTCAATGTTTCATGTTAACTTCTCCCTCATTTTAATAAAATAACAATCGACTTAAATTGAATTTTCAGTAAACGAGATTGTTTATACATATATATAAAGAGAGAGAGAAAGACAAATATTATATATGAGTGGTTATGTTAGTTTCGTGAGTTTAAACTCAATCTTTTTTAGATGTTTTAAAAATTAAACTGAATCAATCAGTCGAACTGAGTGATCTATCGAATAAGTGATGCACTCAAACTAATATGAAGCGACATAACTCGGTCTAAACAGGTGAAACTTGAAGACTCAACATTTTTTTTAAAATTCACACCAATTTGGTGAAGAAACGACTTTTAACTAAAATAGGAGGCATGACAATACCAGTAAGCCATGAAATATTGATGTTATTTTAACACCTCTGATAATATAAAATAAATACACATTTCAATCCATCACTCCATTTAGATTTTTAAGAACGCCACCATCATTTATGTATTTTGTTTTACAAATCATTATTTATTTCCCTCCAATGTTTCTAGATTTTCACCCAATCATCACTAAGCCATCCATTGTCAAGCCAAAAAATCACGAAATAGAGTGAAGACAAAAGAGACTCGTTGGCATGAGTAATGAAGAAATGGAAATTTCAAAGAAAAAGAAAAGATACGATGGTGAGATAAATAGAGAAAGCAAAAATCATTACAATCTCACTTCTAAAAAAAAAATCAAATATGGCCCTATTATCAAATTTTAGCCTAAATCCTTGAGATGTAGTATTAAATAATATCAAAGATTTAAAAGTAAAAATTGATCATTTTAAAGAGCTTGGTAGAATCCAAGATTAGGATTTCAAGAGAAAAAAGTTCAGAAATTTATATTGTTAGTTAAATTTGAATTTTAATTGGTAAATTTTAAGTGAAATATTGTTTAAAATAATTTAATCAATTCAAATTATAAAAACTTTCAAGAGATAATTTTTAATGCATTAACGGTGTATAACTCTTTTATGAGAACTTGAGAATTTTAAATAAATGAAAAGGGATGGAGGAACTTAATTATGACAACTTAAAAATAATTTAAAATCACTTCAATCACTATTATTATGAAGCAGAAATAAAAGACTTGTACAACTCTCATTTAATTGTAAATCTCTAGTGTTATAATTTTCCAAAAGTATTTTCTTTCATTACCCAGCACATTCAACAATTATGATTGTCAACCTCAAAAGACATGATGATTATGAGTTTCGGATATTATGACATGGTGATCCATGTAGCTAACCAAATCGACCATACTTAGTAGGATAAAGTTGTTGTCGTTGTATTAGTGTCGGGCTTGGCAGGAATATCATTCAAACTTGGGCTTGCTAGGAACACCGTTCAAACCTTCAAAACATGTTCAGAAGAAATCTTTGTGCACTGATGATGGTTTTACAAGCTAATCATTTAGACCTAACCAAGTAAGATGCCCATATCTCATTGGCTGGAGGAGGAGGCTGAACCCAGCGCACTGGTATGCGACTGCACAAAGTTGGAAGGGGCAGGGAATTACAAAAACTCTAATAAGATACTCAAATATATTTTATTTTCATGTAATCAAAAGTAAAAAAGCTTCATTTTATTTTATTTCTTACCTTCCTCCAGGCTGGATATAGGCATCCCATTCTCTTCTAACCTGCATGAGATTAATCGGCAGTTAAGAATAATATACCTCATGCTAACATGTGTTCTTAGAACACATGTTAAGGATACCAAAAGTAGAATTTAATGTTTGAATTTTTAAAGTTACCTGGATCAATGTGCCCATGTCATTGTTGCTTCCATGATAATAATGATAAAACTCAATAGGCAAATTTGCCAAAGGATCATAAGCTCCTCCATAGTTCTGTCCTTCGGATGCTATTTCACTAGGTTTCTTCTCATCAGTTGCAACAAATCCCTCTTCTGTTCCACCATGAACTATTTGCTCGTTGTTCTCCTTAATTTCACTTTCAGTATTACTTCCTTTTGAAAGTTTCTCTTGGTTCTTAATAGCTTTCCTGGATTCCTCAGCAGTTGCAATTGCATCTTTAGCAGCATCTGTTTCAGCTGCAGCCAAAGCTTCACGCTCTTCTTCTTCCGCTGCAGCCTGAACTCTCTCAAGAAACTTGTCATCCTCCTCTGGGAGAAAATGGCCTGCATAATTTATAAAGAACCATAATCACTTCAATCATAAAAAATTATTAAATTTTACATATATGAATATTATAAACTTCTGCATACTCAAGTGAAACCACATCCTATTATAGTACCAAATTAAAAAAGTATGGTTTCCAATTGATAATTACAAAATTTTCCAAAAACACTTCTCGTGATATGTTTATAATATGAATAGTTATTCAGATAGAATCAAAATGCCAAACATTGGAGCTTGAACTCAAACATGCACATCACAAATGTGATCAAGCATAAATCTGCATTCAGGAGTCAGGATTACAAATTTAAGGTAACAAATTATTAGAAGTTCAATAGATATATGTGGCAACAAGGGAAGAGAAAACAAAACCAATCAAACAGATAATAATTCGAGTAAATAATATACTATATAATTGCAACACAACTAACTACTAGTAGAGTGATTTTCTTGTATAAATACCTTGTTTTTTCATCTTTTGTATCCGTATGGAGCGTAATTCTTGAAGTTTCTCCACCACCAAGAGCAACTCAAGCTGTGATATACACAATGCAAGAGAATCACATCAATTGATACCCAATATGTTAAAAATTAAAATGTTGTGAGTGATACCAGCTAAAATAATGTATAGTAAGGAAAAAAGGTGTGCAAAACAACTCGCATAATTTAGGTTAATAAATACGAAGATATCTTCATATGGTAGATAGAATAGAATGCATGGCAGAGTTCTTAAGAGTTGACTGAAAGTCTGAAACCATAAAAAATAAATGATTTACCGGTCATTTGTACAAAATCTACCTCAGACTCTAGTTTCTTCTTCTCTTCTTTGGCTTTAAGCTTAGCAATTTCTTTCATCTTTGTGACCTGCAAATAGACATGCTTCAGTCATTACAAAGACTTGTATTGCAAATTAATTTAATTGCTAATATGTCTGTAAAAAAATCCTAAACATGATGAATCAGCACTACCCTTCCCCATTTATCCGTAAGGAGAAAATAGGGAAAAAAGTGGCAAAAAGTTTGAAATAAATATGAAAATGGGCACATCAAGTAATTTGAAGCAATACGTAGAAATGTGTTATTGGAATTATAGTTAACTGAACCCTTTCAACTAGCTCCACTCTTTATCACGAATCATATAGGCGTATCCACAGTAATCAAATAAAAAGAGTGCCATATAATTAGGTCAGATGATGATAAAATAATGAGAATAATAAACAATGAGAAGTTTAGCATAATTGACTCATCAATCAAGTTTATTTAAGCACCAATTGTTAAAAAGTGTTCGAGACAGTATATCTGAACTTGGAAACCTTTTTTTATTGGATTAAAATTTAAAATGTTGAGATGATCTTTCAGCTAGTCTTTCGCAAAAAACAATTATCAATTTCAGTCAATATAATACAGGCATAGTTAGTAAAATAAAATTAATACCTTGCTACTTGCAATTTCCTTGGCAATTTCCCTATCCCTCCATTCATCAGCTTCTCGGTCAATTTGGTCAAATTGATCACGCTCCTAGAGTTTTTAACATAGCAACCAAACAAAACTTTCAGTTTTAACCAACAGCTACAATAAAGAGGAAACAAAAAGTCTCAAAAACAAGGCAAGGAAAAACAACCTTTGCAAGCATTTCCGCAGTATGCTTCCTTTTTTTCTTTCTCCGGAGTTTATTCCGTTTAGACTTATGCACTTTATTAGTAAACCTAGCCACCGCTGATTTTTCTTCCCATGGACTCACTTCATCCGCAACATATCTGAATGGCTCCAGCTGAGCTCTTAGTTTTAACATTAAAGAATTTGCTGCTTCAACAGCCAATGCTTCTTGGTTTTCTACACTAACGCTTCTGTCCTCTACACACTTCAGAAAACTAAAAAGATAAGTTTCGTTTGAGCCAGCAGTTATATCTTCTAAAGACCCTTCACTTTCTTTGATCGTCTTTAACAGTTCTAGTTCCTTTTGCCTGCAAAAAATACATCAAACTGTCAAATAGCATGTACCAAAGAAAATTGGTATTTATATTAGCTTACTTGTGCTGAGAAAATCTTTTAATCATGTTAAAATTCATTGTATGTTTTTATTATTCTTTACTTGTGCAACATCCTAGGTTAACTGTTAGTAGTCCTAGTCAACACAACTTCCTAGACATTGAATGTAATTGTTGCAACATCATTATAAATAGAAGGTGTGATCTCACAAGAAACACACATAAATTTACTCATATTTTTCAAATGATAATTTAACAGAGAGAGCATTTAGCTGAAAAACATTTTTTGTGTGGAAAGATTACGGTTAAAACAAAAAACATTCACTAAGTTGAAATAAGAACAGCATACATTCTCTTTGCAAGATTGAGAGTATCTTGCAATTCCCTGAGCCGATCACACACATTTCTGTTCTCCCAAAAGGAACTCGAATTCGGTGGTTCAGCTGGTAATGTTGGAAACTGCATAGGTTCAAGAAGTGGTTGTGGCGGCAGTGCAGATTGAAAAGGAACTGGGTTCATTGATAGCGCTATGTACAGTGTATTTCAGGTATCCCTAAAAACAAACTACAAGAGTAAGAACAAGAGTCAATAGCACTAACTAACAGAGAATAAATACAATTGATTTGCAGAAAAAAAGTCAAAATAAGGTATAGCTTGACATAAAATTTAAAACCTAAAATCATAAATTAAATGAAATTACCGGTGGAAAAGGGTATAGCTTGACATTAAATTTAAAATATTTGTGATACAGAACAGTATTTTTTTATGTTGACTGGTTGTGGTTAGGGATGAAAACCAAAAAGAACCAGTTTTTTGGTTTAGTCCAACATGTTACGATTTTTCAACCTGACCTGTTTTGTAATCAATAGAACCAAACTGATCCTTGGTAAGAACTGAACCAAACTGCTCCTGTCTATTGAACCAAATTTTGGTGTTGAACTGGTTTACATACGTTGAAAATCTGGTTCATTGGACAAGTTCAAAACTAGTTTCTTAAAGTTCTGAAATAGTTTTAATTAAATGGTTCAAAACTAGTGAAGAGCCTTTTACGGAGGTGATTTCTAAGACAAGGAAAAAGAATATGCAAAAGAACGCTATATTATATAATTTCTGCCGAAGGGGCAGAAAACCTGCACGATTTGATCAACTTTTCTGACACTTTTTTCTTTCTTGGGTTAGGTTTTATTATGTTCCCCTAATTGTTTTCTTTTTCTATTTAATAAATTTTTAGTTTAAAAAAAAAAATCATAATCTGCATTTAAGCAATCACAATATACACATATGTTCCTTTCTTTTCTCTAGATGATAAATATCAGGAAGTAAAATAAGGGAAGAAAAATACAAAACTTTCATCAGTGGCACAAATGCAAACTTATTTTTAAAGTCTGGATTCACCAAACGTGAATAATGTGTGAAGTATCCAAAAATCACTAGTAAAGGGCTAGAAATGAGGCAACTTTATCTTAAACTGCACTAACCATGCATCAAAAGCTTGAAATTAAAGCAATGAGTCGTTACAAACTGTCTCTAATATGAACTTAGTCATCAAAATTTTATAGAATATCCATGGAAATAAAGATAAAGATACTCTTGGTCAGGGCCGGTCCTAAGATATTTGGTGCCCTAAACGAACTATGAAAATGAAACCCCGTGATCATTATATTTTTTCTTGCAAAAACATTAATAATTTATTCATTATAATCAATAGTCCTTAAAAAATCATTTGCAAGTCACGATTTCAAGGCTACAGTGCAAAAACCACATGAAAAATCAATCTCAAATAAGAGAAAAAAATCAACTCACAATTTTTGAAAAAATTCCCTTCTCCTCCTTCACAAAATAGGTACGACGTTTGAAAAAAAATCAACATAATAGAAGAACAATAATGCAATGAAACAACATACCAAAACAACAATAAAAACTAAACTAAAATGGTCAAAATAAAAATCAAAACAATCATTGAAACAACAAAAAGAAGAATAAATAAGAGAAAAAACTTGGTAGGGATGAATAGAAACGAACCAGAACTAAATGATTACGAAAGAAGGAAGGACGGTGCCGAGTAGCCGGAGGTGGAAGGTCGGTGGTATTGAGTGATGGCAAATTGAGGATGGTTTTGGAGTTTTGGGTGAGAATAGTAAGAGACGACAGAAGTGAGTGGAAAAACAGAAACAAAACCAAAAATAACTGCAAAAATTCAACCGATCATTGATACTAGTATAAAATATGCAACTATTATTAAAACAAGGCTTAATTGCAGTTTTGGTCCTCCTATTTTAGCTGAATCATGAAAGTAGTCCTCCTATTTTGTTTATCCCCAGTTTTGGTCCCCTAAACAGAATTTTAGTTCAAAATTTGATAAAATTTTATCTTTTTTGCATTTATTTAAGTCACATCTTGCCTCAAGATTTCATTTACAACAATTGTACTTGAAATCTATGATCATAAATGGTGTAGTACGATTTTAAAAAATAAAATTTCATCAAATTTTGGATCAAAATTCTGTTTGGGGGACCAAAACTGGGGAGAAACCAAATGGAGGGACTACTTTCGCGATTCAACTAAAATAGGGGGACCAAAACTGAAATTAAGCCTTAAAACAATTAATTGTTATCAAAATTATTTCAAATTTTATTATGATAATTAAATTATTTTAGATAAATTTTAAGATGTCGGAAATGTAGTTTTAATTTATTATTAAATAATTATTTAAGTTTTTCGAGAAAAAAAATTATTGTAAATGTTATATTATTTAAATATTTCTATTATGTGCGTTTTTATTTATTTATAATATAGATAATAAATTATAAAAGATTCAAGGATAGATTTAATGTTTGTATAATGTATATATTGTAATCATACATATTTATCAAAATATTTTTTAAGTGAACTAGACATTTTTTAACAAAAGTACATTCAATGTCTATTTTATTGTCAGTTAACGCAACTAATAGTGTTTCAGACTAATTCAGATTGAATCAAATAATATTTATTATTGTAAATTCGGGTTCTCTATATTTTTCTAAGTATAAAATCAAATATTTTACTAGTTCAAAACTTACATCAAAATATATATATATATATATATATATGCGCATTTAGTAAATTTTTGTTTAAATATTATTGACTTAAATATAATTTTGATCATTTATCTTTTATCTAATATTTATTTTAATCTTTTATTTTTATTCATTTTATTTCTTCATCTTTTATAAATAGTATATTTTAGTAGTTGTCACACTCTCAACAAATGTTATAATAACGTTCGATCATTAAAATTTTTTCTAACAATTATTAATATGTATCTAGTATAATATTTTTTATAAAAAAAATCTATTAATCCAACAATAAATTTTTATTTGAAAAAAATACTTCTTATGTGTTTTAAAACAAATATAAACTTTTTCAAACAAAAGATAATATAAAGTTTTTCAAACAAAAGATATTTATTGCAGTTTATTATATTTTCACTTTATTCTTATTAAGATTGTACGTTCAACTTTACAACGAATCAAATATTTAATTTCAATAGTTCACGATAATAATTATACATTTGTTGAAAATAATTACAGAATAAATAAAATAAAAGAACCAAAACAATTATTATAAATAACCAAAATTATATTTAAGCCATTATTATTTAATAGAGTCAATGTTTTATATAATTAAATTAAAATATGAATACATCATTATTATTACTATAGTATAAATAGAATTAGACAAATGACTAGAAAAAATATTAATTGATTAATATAAGTTTACATTGTTAGATTTTTTTGAATTGATTATATGTTAAAGAAATAAAGAACCTACAAAATTAGAATTTAATTCAAATATTTTTACATATAATTTGTTCATATGAAAATTATTTTGTTGTTATTTTGAAAACTTTTAATTATTAAACTCTACTTAAAAAAATATATATACTTTTTTAATTATTTTTCTAAATAACACTTACATTAATTTTTTAATTCAATTGGTTATATGGCGTAGGACATGACTACTATTGAATCTTGATTGAAAATTTAGTTTTAAAATTAATCTATAATTTATAAATATATTTCTAAGTTATTGCAAATTTTAATTAAAAAATAATAGATAAAAATAATTTTTTTACTAACATAATTCAATTTTCAGTATTATATAAATTAATTGTTTATATTTTAGATTATTTTAATATAATTCATTATATATACACTAATTATTGGGCCTAGTCCACATGTCGAAGAGATTAAAGAATTTCATAGTTAAAAAGGAAAAAAAATCATAATATTTTATGGGTTTAGTAAGTCTATGGACCCACTTTTTCAAAAAAAAGTTTTGATTTTTTTTATTTTTTCTGAGAAATAATTTTTTTTTGTATGTTCCAGTAAAAAATAATTTACAATTTTTTTGAGAAAAAACCATTTAAAATTTTTATGAGAAAAAAATATTTTTGAATATTTTTCGATATTTTTCTGAGGAAAATTAACTTTAAATTTTTTTTTAAAAAAATCTCAAAATTAAAAAAATATTAAACCTATAAATCTTATGAGTCCTCTCTTTTGAGCTTACAAAAATAATAAAATAATATATCAGAATTTTAAAAAAAGTATTTTAATAGGAGGCCTAATATTATAAATTTAATAAAAAAAAAAATTAAATAAACTTTAGAGATTGTGACTTTATTGACGGTTCTAATCACAACATGAAAAAAGTGCAAGATGAGAGGATTTGTTCATGCCATTTTCAAATTTGCAACTCATTTACATTCATATTTTTTTTTTTTTTGTTATAAAGTAAATTGTAAAATATTACTATCACGCCTTTAATAAAAACTACCATTTCTCCGTGTATTTTCAAATTGAAACAAAAATAGGAAACTAAAAAAAAAATTTGTTAAATCTCTTTCAGCTTTTTAGTTTTTAAAATAGAAAATTATAAATGGTTTTCAAAGCTGTTATCTAAAAATTGACATTTCAAAGTTGTTTAATTTTTAACTTTTTGAAAAGAAAATTAAGAGGTCCTAAAGAACGGTTTTTTAAAAAGTGTTATCTAATCAATGGGCTTACAACAACATTTTTTTTTTAATTTTAAAAAAGTATTGTTCAAGTGTTGTCTTATTTTTCTTTATTCAGTTAATAGCACTTTTAAAATAAATATTGTTAAAAATAGATTATTATTTCTCAATTTTGGTGTAGTGTTTCTTTTCTACTCTTCATATATTTGTATAAAAATTAATTCAAATCTAAAAGAAATGTTTACGAAGCTCTTTATGAAACGTAGGTAAATTTAATAAATTTATATAAATTTAAAAGAAATGACTAATTTAACTAACAAAAAATAAAATTAAACGATCAAACTAAAATATAGTAATGAAATTTAACCAAAATACGTTGATTTTAATTGATAGGTGCAACGACGTTCATTTGTGAAACTTGAGGTTTTCTTTTTCTCCTCACATTTAACATGTGAATTTAACCACTAAACTAATTAACTAAAATAATAATATTAATAACTTAAATTTTTAGAATATAGCGTCTTAGAGTAGTTGCACTTATATGACACTTTATACTGAATGTAATATAAGTAAAATGAACCTATATTTTTTTAAAATGAAATATAACCAAAATTCAACAATTTAATTTTTTATATTTCTAATGATCCAATTTACTTATCATGGAAGATAATTTAAACAATAAATTTAAATTTTTAATAAAATTGCATGATTAAATATAATTAACTATATTTTCAAAATATACCTAATTTGATTTATTTATTTTTGTTTATAATTATTTCGTAGGGAGTGTATTTAAGGGATTGTCCCACACGTGTAAGAGTTTTTTACACGAAATTTTTGTTAAACAAATTGAACAAGTAATTAAAAGTATTAATAGACTTTAAGAAAATTCTTAATTTAGGAATCTATTTTTTGGTAGAAAATTAGTGGTGTTAACTATACCACTTTTTTGGGTAAATCTTATTTCAGCATGTATTTCATGCAAACTTTTATGCTCAAGATTGTTCACTAGTGGTTTTTAATGACATAGTGGTTTCAAATATGCATATATGTCGTTGCAATACACGAGCCTTTCAATCCAAATTAACTTGTAGTCTTATAACAAATTAATTAAGGTTCTTTCTTCATAACCAACTCAATAGTTCTTTGTGATTTTCTAATGCATTGCACATGAAGAAATAAACAAGTTTTTATATTCATATATATAGAACCATACACACACAATTTGTTGACAAAAATATATATATGAAGATATCTTTTGGTTATTTATCAGATTATTATAATGACCATCCTCAACAATCCGCGTGGCGTAACATTTAGTATTGTGATTATATTATTACTTCTCCCAGAAATTGCAGCACAAGTAATCTCTCCTAGTGATTCTGCCACAGGTTATATTATACAATATGATTTAGAAAGGCTAGTTTTCTTATTTAATATGATTTAGTAAGGGTGTGACTAACTAGTACAGTAACTAAAATGTGTTTGTATTCCTTTATTTGATGCAGATAATGTGTCACAACCTATTACACAACAAGACCATACAATTAGAGTAGATCCTTTAAATAATTTCAAAAAATACAGAGGAGGGTTTAACATCACCAATAAGCATTATTGGAGTGTAAGTGTCTCTGCCTCTTTGTTTCTTTGTTTTTGTCTAAGTTTTTAATTCATAATAATATTTTTAGAGTTTAATTATAATGCACAGTGTAAAAAGTTTTATATGGTTAATACATCACAACTGTTCATAAACATGAATTTAGATATAATTATAATAAAAGTTAAATATTTTTAATGATATAACGGTTGTGATCGACTGACAATATTAAAACATTTTAAACTGATAGACTATATGAATTAATTTTTTTTTAACAAAACTTTAATGTTTATAGTCAGTTGTCTTCACAGGAATATATGGATATGCAATTGGGATATTCTGGCTTCTCTGTGGAGTTCTTTTTATAACAATCAATCTTTGTTGCCAATGTGATGAAGGAAGAAGGAAAAAGATAAACCTTCTTTGTAATTACAAGGATTATCTTTCACCGATTCATATGGTTATAATACTCCTGCTATTTGCTATGTAAGTTTAGTTCTAAGCTATGATATGTGATCTACTCCTAGTTTTCACTTGAACTTATAATAGTCCTCATACAAGAAAAAATAAATAGCATATTGTCAATAATTATAAGTGATTTAGGATAAGTGATTTATGTAATATGGATTATCTTGTTTTTTTTCAGAGTTACAAGTGGGTTAACTATTGCAATTAGTGCAAAATTCAACAATGAAGCAAGAACTTCAGTTAATATTATAATAAAGACAGCAAATGATGCAGCAGAAATCATACACAATGCAACAGGAGCATTAAAAGACATTCAAGAAGACTTGGTTGAAGCCAGTGTTGGTGTTGAGGCTTCTGGAAATCTATACTCTACAGCTGATAAATTTGATGCTACTGCTGAAAATATCATAAAGAAAGCTAGAAAAAATAGACACCTTATTAACAAGGCTTTCAAAGTAGTGTAAGACTTTTTTTTAGTCTTTATTTTCTTCCTAAAAAGCTTGAAATGAAGAATTACATGGAAATGAGGGTATGCTTTTAATTTCAGGTTTGTAATAACCATTGTGATCATAAGCTTAAACTTGATTGCAGCAACAACTTTGTCAGGTATGTCTAATTGGTCAATAAAAGGGTGTGTGCTTTAGCATCTATAACTTGTAACCGAATTTCAGTGAAAGTTGAATCGATCAGAAGTACCCTAGTTTGAATTCTAGCAAGAACAATCATTAATTCGACTTTGCTTATCTCACAGTCGAACTTTGAATTATCATATCCTTTGCAAAAAAACATATGTGACTTGTAGTTGTACCATCACATACCATTTCAAATTTCAATATGAACTTTTATTTGTGAAATAGCCATGATTCTAATAAAATGTTGGAATTTTGTGTCAAACAGTTTCTGGACTATTGAAGTTTTGGAGGGTACTTTACTTGTAAGAAAGCTAAATTGTATTTGTGTTAAGTTAATTCCCTGGCATTTTCTTTCATGATTTTGTTCTCTCCTCTATTTTTTTCACAGGCTTATGGTAATATGCTGGTTGATGATAGTGATAGGCTGGCTACTTTTTGGAGTGTATTTATTTTTGGAAAAGTAAACCAAGTTCTTTCTAATTTATTTATTTTTATGTCAAGCATGAAAGAAATTGAAGTTCAATTACTAAACAAGAGTTATTCTATTTTGCAGTTTTTCTAATGATGCATGCACATCTCTATTCAACTTTGAAGAAAATCCTTATAATAACAGCCTAAGCTACATCATCCCTTGTGATGAATTACTTTCAGCAAAATCATTTATATCAGAAGTTGGTGGAGGGATCTACAACCTAGTCAATGAGGTGATATTTTTTGCTTAATCTCAAACACCAAGTCATATAATATAACCAATGTTTCTTTGCTACTATTGTTGTATTTTTCATTTGCGTTGGCGTCTAATCCAGTTCAACACTGACATTTCATATTAAAGGTGTGTCTTCTATCTGACACCGGCACATGTTATTTTATTAATGTCAATTTCGTGTCTGGTGTCATGTGCAAAAGGAGTTTAAAATCCATATTTCGTGTTATCAGCGAAGAATGATGTAAGATTGTCCTTTGGTGATCTTGCAGGTGAATTCAAACATATCAAATCTGCAAGGAACATTTCCAAATCTTGTTTATTTATGCAATCCTTTCACAGCACCACCTCAATATTTATACCAGCCAGAGAATTGTCCACCTAGTAGCATTCAAATAGGAGATATCCCAAAGGTTTGTTACATATAACAAAAAAAATTATGAAGCCAATATGAATATCACTTTTGCATTTATATGTATGATATGGACAAACTAACACTATATATTACTTCATTGATCCTGTTTTATAGGTATTAAAGCCTTATACTTGTTTCGACGACGGCGGTGAAAAATGTAACAATCAAGAATTCATATCTTCAAGTGAATATGAGGTAGTTGAATCATACACAAGTTCAATTCAGAATCTATTAAATGTGTATCCTAGTATGGAAAAGTTGATAGGATGTGAGTTAGTAAAAGATGCATTTTCTGAAGTCCTTCTCAAGCACTGTAAGCCTTTGAGGAAATTGGCTAAGACAGTATGGTTAGGAATATTGCTTCTTGAACTGATCATCATGTATTCGGTTGTGTTATGGATGAGAATAAAAGTTGTTCATGAACATAGTTATCATGTTTCACATGGTCAGGGTTGACCTAAAGGTAAGGCTACTAATAAGCCCTCTTTAGGCCGAAAAACATAGATTCATTTTTTGTCTTTAGATTTTTATGAATAAAATAGTGACATATATAGACAAAAAAACAAATATATTGAAACTTGTTTTAAACCACCCTTATCATTTAGAATTATTGGACCGGGCCAGCATAAGAATTGAGAGCATTGTAAAAATCACTCAATCATAGTACATTGAGTGTAGAAGAGCTTAGAAGATAGAAAGCAAGGAACATGTATTGGAATTTTGAAGGCAATATACAAGTACCTTCCAACACAATCTTGTATAGGAATGAGGTGCAGACTACTTGTCCATACAGAAATTGAGTTTTCTTTAGATAGTTGTAGTTGCCTTTTCTAATTTTTGTTTTAATTTAATGTGTACTTATATCTTGTACTAAGTTATCACCATGTGTAGGCAAAGGAAAGAGTAGAGATATACAGTTTAATTTATAATTTAGATTGTAATATAGTCAAATTCGAAGTGAAAAGTGGTTTAAGGTTATTGATTTTCTCATAATCACTCTTTTAAATTATTATTTATTTATTTAAATAAGTGATTTAGACGCATATTTTTTTTTTCTATGTTAGTGCGACGTCTCTTATTGTTGTGGTGTTTATTTGATTTAAATTAAACTTTGATTTATCACAAATTCAACTAACGACTTTAATATAATCAATATTATAGATTTTGTTTTATTTATTTATTATTAGTGGATTTTTATTTAAAAATATATATTTATCTACCGTATGAGATATATATTAATTCTATATTTTGTTTCTTTTATGTATTCTGATTTCTATTTCTGTCATTTTTTTAATGTATTTATATATATTTTTTTTCTTCTATCTATTTTTTTTACGCACTCCTTCCCTATCACAAGTTAAAATTATTACTTTCATTTTTTAACTCTTAAAGCAAATGCCTTCAAGACCCTAGAAGAGGATTAAATAAAATCATCTACTTTTTATGAAAACATAAAAGTTGGTAAAAGTTTACCGATCAAAACAAGTAGAAAATTGCTAACTCAAAAAGTGTGTCCAACAATTGTACAAAAACTAGTTAATTGTTTGAGCTATGAAATTCAATTAAACCATGATTCAACTAATTAAACAATACAATAATTAATGGTAATCACAATCTTATGTTATAATTCTTCATATGAATATTAACTTTATCTTATTTAACAAGTTATATGTACATATGTATTTTATATGTAATCACTCCATCCGATCTCAATTATAAGTAAGAATAGATTAAAGAAAATTGACGTATTTAATTTTTATTTTAAATTAAATACATCAACTTTTATTGATCAATATTTACTTATATTTGAGACCAGAGTAATATGTAACATGTAAATATTTTTTAGTTAAATGTGAATTTTTTAAATAAAATCAATATTTAGTTTCACTGCAAAGTGTGTTATATAATCTACAAATTAATACATATTGTGATAATGACCATCAAAATAAAAATGAGTTCATATCATATATTTAAGAATTATTTAGGTTTTTTTGTGATATAATTTACCTTTCTTTCATTTCACTTGTAAAAATACCAAACAATAAAAAAAACACTCACTTTTTACTCTCTTTTTTTACTCAAACTATCTTTTCTTTTCACTTTCTTAACCTTTAATTTATTCTCTAAACAAAACAAGGTTATAGATTTATAATAGGTGTATTAGTAAAACAATGGGGGTTTAAATAGGTTTACCCCAACTATCCATTCATAAATCGGCCCAATACACGAATATAAAAAGGCCGGGCTGAGATAAAGACAATACCGTCTTTTCACAGTCTAGGGTTCTTTTCGATTTAGTTTATCAACCCTAAATTCTCAACATTGAAGGTTGAGCGTGCCGTTTGTTATTTGGGAGGAAATTGTAGCGAAACCAACAATGGTATTTTCTCTATCTCCATTGATTCTTTGTAACATCCGTTTCGATTCGTATTTTTTATAGGAAAATGTAATGGCCTTAGCATTATCCTATTTTGATTTTTAATGTCTTTGGTTCATGATTAGCTTACATTATTTGGTTTTCAGTTGCAATTAGATGTTAAACTATTAGGGTTATTTTGAACAATGAAACTGAATCAGTGGAGCTTAGTATAACATTGATCTGAGTTAGTGATAGGAAAAAGGTGTAGCAGCAAATTTTCTTGTCTGGGTGATTAAGGGGATGTAGGGGTTTGAATTTCCAATTTCGTTGATAGTTAAAGGGAATGAAAATGCTGTATTTTGATCTACTTAGCACCGATACTTCTATTTTCTTTAATTATGTTTTGATTGTTTTATTTTTTTTTTTGTTTTTCTTTCTGAATTTGAATTTCTATGTTGTGCTTTGAAAGATGGTTCACTTCACTTAACTTTTTATCAACTTGTTGTGTTCTTTGAAATGCAGCCTAAGCAAATTCACGAGATTAAAGACTTCCTCCTTACAGCCCGGAGGAAGGATGCACGCTCCGTTAAAATCAAGAGGAGTAAAGATGTGGTTAAGTTCAAGGTCAGATGCTCCAAGTATTTGTACACACTTTGTGTGTTTGATGTTGAGAAAGCTGATAAGTTGAAGCAATCACTTCCTCCAGGTTAATAATTATTGAGAATTGTAATTGGTTATATGTTATGGTTGCCTTATAATTCCCATTAATATGCAAGCAATTTAGAATTTAAGTGCAGTGAGTAAATCGCGAACATCATTTAGAGAAATGTTTCATTTCACAAAACTAGCGATGCTGATTGGCTATTTTACGCAGCATTTTTGTCAAATGCGAGTTAACTATTTCTTATTCCTTTAAAATTATGAAACACCAGCATTCAATACTTTTGTGAAAGAAAATTTTAGTACTGATATTGCTCAATCGTTTATTTTCTATCAATGACTGGCTTTAGTTTGGAAGCTTAAAGGTGTAATGATTCTTTAAAATGGGAATCTATCAAGTAAATAAAAGAATTGCATCATGGCCAAATGAACATGGTGAAAATATTGCATGCCTCTTGCATTTCATATTCTCAAATCTCAATTGGGTTTCTGTTAACTTTCTCTCATGGTTGTGAACTTATGAATATATCAGCAAGATGTGGAAATTTGAGTTTAGGCCATCCTATTGACATTTACTATTAACTTTTGCAGGTTTGAATGTGCAAGACCTGTAAACTCTCTTCGGTATAATGTGGTATTCAAGATCAAGTTTTGCTTCTGAGTTGTGTTTTACAAATATATTTTTGTCTTTTTGTTTTGTTATGGATTCTTTACATATGATTCTCATTATGAATGATCCAAATCTGTTTTCTTGTCTTAATACAGTTTCGCCATTATTTATATAATCCATTGAACCTCTATTCTTATTATATTGAAATATTTTCAAATGTTTCTTCAATCTGTTTCTGAGTAAGCCATTAGGAGGTGTTACTGAAGGTTGTTTATTCATTAAATACAATTAGCAGAAAGCTTTATGTAGAAAAACCATTTAAACCCTCTTAGGCTGCTGCCAATATTTTCTCTTCTTGCAACCAGCAGAATAGCTTTGTCTAATTACAACACCAATCCACACCTACAAAAATGCACCAATGTTTGTTTTTATGTGGTCATTACACCATTTCCTAGCCTCCTTGCAACATTGTACGATTTATTATAAGAATGATGTATTGACTTGCATTTGTGTTTGGTTGCATGGCTAACCCATGCCTTATTTGATTAACCAATAATTTGTAGTTATCAACTATCATCACCATGATAATGAGCATCAGAAACTTGCTAAATATTTTATTCATCTTCCATTGAATTAATTTATAACTTAGCAACCAATCTATTTCTGCAATCTAATTGTTTAAACGAGTTATCCTAAGGAGGACGATAAAGTTATTTCTTATAAGTTTAATCGAAAATTTATTTTCAGGGCTCAAACTTGTATGCTGTTCTTTTTGTTTTTTGATGAACACTTCTATAATGTTCTTGTTACTTGAATAATTCTCCATTAAGTCGGTGCCTTTAAATAATTCTCCCTTTAATTGAGGAGTATGCTGTGGAAGTAAAACTTGATGTAATCCACCAAAAGTTAATAATTACTCACTAACTTTGTAGAGTACTTTTTTGAGATTATAAATATTTTGAAAAAATCATTAATTCTATTAAACTGTTAAGTTGGTTTTTATATTAAGTCACTTGCAATCAATTATCACTTTTATTTTAATAATTTATTATCAGTTTACTTTTTATATTTAACCATTTATATAATTTCGTACATTACATATTTTCACATGATTAATATGAATAGACATTTGTAAAATATTTATAATTTCAAGGATCTATTTAAAAGCATCCTACACTTAAAAAGTAGCAACTGCTATCGTAGTACTATGACTTTTCACTTAGGTAGAAGTGTACGGAATGGAATAATTAAATAGCTAACCAATTGCTAACACTAACCTAAAGTACCAAACCTAATCTAAAGGCCAGCTTCCACTGGCTTTTTGAAGAAGAGTTTTGAGAGAAAGTCACTTGTTAGTTTGGGAGAAATTAAAGTGATAAAAGGTGATAGATGAGTTCGCTTAAAAAAAACTAATAATTACTTTCTTTAATCCTATTTATCAGAGAAATTAACCACACAAAAAATCAAAACATTAATTATTTTAATGATTGATTATTTTTATATATATACTCCTTATTGAAAATTGTGGTACATTAAAAATAAAAGAGATATTTATTTGCTAAACACCAAAAGCTTATCAACGTCCACAATTAGAGCTACTCTTTGTTGAATGAAGAAATATTTCATAAATCATGGATTTATTCAAATATCTTTTCACATTAGAATATAAACAATCACACAAGTGAATTGAACATTATATTTTTATTTAAAATTATAAAACATTAGACATTGGATATATATACAACTTTTCTCACTTATATGTGTTCAATATACACTTTTCTCTTCAATGTTAAACTCTAATTTACACTTGATATACCAATAGTCACTTCCTCAAATGTAAATTCATCGGACTAAGCTTTTCTGAAGCGGTCGTTTTTTCATCAATATGCACTTAAACCGCCGTTTGCACCACATCAACTAGACATGTCGTTTGACCACATTTGTTAGAAAGGATGCCACAAATTCATCACATCAAATCATTAGTTTTGATACCATTGTAGGGTCATGAAGGGGTCCAAATAATCATAACATTTGAATAAAAACAACTACGTAAATGATTTAAAAACTACATTTTCACCAAAAACCTTAAATTATTTAGTATATAAATCTTCAAGTTTATATAGTGTTTAACATCAATTTTTTTTATCAAATGTAAGACTTTTAGTCGCATTTAATATATCAACAATTTGATTTATCTTCTAAAAAGACAACTATTAATTTTAATAGTTCATGAAAAATGAGCTAGACACAGCTGCAGATATTATTATGCATCAACAATTTGATTTATCTTCCAAAAAGACAATTATTAATTTTAATAGTTCATGAAAAATGAGCTAGACAATGCTGCAAAGATTATTAGGCATAATACTTCCTCCTTTCTAAAATATAGAAAAAGAAATTAATGTATTTGTAGTCATGTTACAATCAAGTACCATCATCTCTTCTTCGAGGCTAAAATATATTCCACATCACTCCTTGCTAGGATTCTGCCCTCAATATCAAACTCCCTAAGAGTATGTTTGATGGAGAAGATTTTACGAGTTAGTTTAATTTTCAAAATCTTTATTCTTTAATGTAAATTACATTGTTTGAGTAATAGATTTTCAGAATTTTTAAAATAAATGAGATTTTATTAAATATTTAACTACAAATTTATTTAATTTTATTATTAAATATAAATTATTGAGATACTTTTATTTATAAGAGAAAAGCATATATATAATTTTCTTTTATATTCAAGATTAAAAAAGTAATTTATCTCATCAAAACATTGTATACTCCTTATGCCTTATGGCTTGCAAGTTCCTCTCAAGTCTCAACCACCATTGACCAGCAGCAAAAAATGATCACTTTGGTTCTTTTTTTAAAATTTATATATCATCATTGCAGGATGAATGAACTGTTTCCACCATATACTTCAAGATTGATCGTCCCTACCAAAGTGCCAATTTATTTTTATAGAATAAAATAATGAATAATAAGTGTTAATAAAAAAATACTTCTATATTATTTTATTAATGATTGAGATATTTTATATCTTAAATAAATATAAATAAAATAATGTGTCTTTCTTTATTTTAGCCGACACACCATTACCTTGTACTCAACACCAGCATTACCCTGCACATGCACTTGCATTCACTCCTATCTAGATCATAAAAAATAAAAATAAAACACATAATTTTTTTGAACTTATAAAAAAATGTCCACCTTACTTATAATTCAAAATAAAATAAAATAAAATAAAAACATGATTAAAAATTCAATATCAATAATTATAACTCTGCACAGATTCTCCTTGTGTCCACCTCAGTAATTGTCACTTCTCAGCTTAGGTTCATAGTTTATACTAACCACGCCTTTTCTCTGAATGTTTGAAGAATGCAACCAAAGAGAGTGGGTCATGTTTCAGGTTCCTCATTTTTTACATGCATGTGTGTTTAGATGTGCTTGTCAGACACTGACAGCTCTTTACTTATCAATCATGCAATAACATTGCTGCCAACCATTTATACACCTCTTTACCAATTTTCTTTTTAAATTTTTTGTTTTTTAAATTATTAAAGACAATTTTATTTCTCTTTATTTCTATATTTTTATAAAATATATTTTTTGTAACATATAATTTTATGATATAAAATCGTTTAGATAGACTGATTATTCATATCTTGTTAATTCAATTATAAAAATAAATATCTTTAAAGTTGCAAATAAAGATTTTTAAAAAAAAAATCTTATACTATTATAAGTGTAATCTCATATCATTATTTTAAAATTTTAAAATTAGATGAATGGAGTTAGGCTAAGGAATTTTATAAAGTTAAAGTAAAAGACTCACATGTTTTTATCATACCTTATTTTGCATACATGTAGTAAAACTCTAATAATCATTGAAGTACCAACCCCAAAGCATTTCCAAAAGTGAAATTATTTTCCCTTTTGTAGACTTCACATAATTGTCAATGGCTCCATGATTATCATAGTCTAGCTTGTTCTTTTAGGATGGTTGGAGGATTCTCTTTCTGATATCCTAGCTGTACAACACACATATACAAACCAAACTATAAAATAAAATCTCTTCATTCTCTGCTAGAAAAATTCTTTTTTTATAACTGATCATTGTCTTATTTGTTGTTCTTTTCTTCCCATTAACATTTGCTACCAAAACTAACTTTTCTTTTTTCAAAGTCTCACATTTTTTCCACTGCATATTTTTCTTTCTATTTGGACACCTTACAAAAAATCATCAAGGTTCAAACTTTGCTGCATAATTTTAATCTCTGCAATTGTAAAATCCTCCATAGAAAACACATTTATCTCTTCAATTCTTCAATCCAGATTTGGTATTCCATCAGTTTCTGGGAAAAGAAAGAAAAAGTCTTCATTTTTCATTGGTCCACTAGGTCTTGAAGGGAAAGGCTAAAAAAATATATTTTTTTTATTATCTTCAAAACCCCATTTGGCTATTGGAAGAATAATGCATTGTTCAACTGGGTCCTGAGGGAAAGGATAAAAAAGCTTCTTTTTTTTTCCTTCTTGTAACTACCAATAGTTCGAGCTCGAATTGATACAAACTTTTAGCAGACTTTACTTATCTCCTGATCAAACTCTAGATTATCTGAGCTTCTTTCTCCTAAGAACCGGAGAGTTAAGACAAAAATATATTGAAGCAAATCAACAAAAAATGGCAAATCTAGTTCCTGGGGTGCTACTCAAACTAATGCAGCATATGAACACAGACATAAAAGTTGGTGGTGAGCATAGGTCATCACTGTTACAAGTAGTAAGCATTGTTCCAGCACTAGCAGGTGGAGATTTGTTTCCAAATCAAGGCTTTTATCTCAAGGTTTCTGATTCATCACATTCCACCTATGTCTCTCTCCCTGATGAACATGATGATCTTATCCTAAGTGACAAGATTCAATTAGGCCAGTTTGTTTTTGTCGATCGGTTCGAAGCTGCTTCGCCTGTTCCTATTCTTCATGGTGTTAGGCCTGTTCCTGGAAGACATGCTTGTGTTGGAACTCCTGAAGACATTGTTGCAACTCACTCACTTGGTTTTCTTAACAATGCTGCTGAGGTTGTTAAGGTTAAGGTTGAGAAGAATAATAGTGTTTGTTCTGGTTTCAAGTCTCCAAGGAAAGTGTTGGAGAAAGCAAGATCATTGAATGTTGATGAAGAACAATCAGATAAGAAATCAATGGTTTTTGCTAGATGTAAATCACAGACAACAAAAGCTTGTGTTGATGTTTTGAAGAAGGAAAAATTAACAAGATTGAAGTCATTGAATTCAAGGTCTACTATTGTTCCTTCTTCACCTACTAGTTGTTATTCTTTGCCTAATTCTTTTGAGAAATTTTCTAATGGTGTTAAGCAACAAGATAATATCAACGGTGTTCGCGGTGTTAGTCCTGTTGGAAAGAGAGTTGCAGTTGGAAATTCAATCAGAAATTTGGTTCAAGGAATTGAGTTTGGTGCTAAGGCTCTGAGAAAAAGCTGGGAAGGGAACATGGAAATTAAGAATAATAAAGATACATCCAAATTAAGGGTTTCAAAGAGTGATCCTAAGCTTGAAGTTCGTAGCACAGTTAAGTTTGATTCATAGCTTGTTGGATTTGATTTCATGTCCTTTCTTTTCTTTTTTAAGTATATTTGATTGATGATTGAATACTATGCTGAATTGTTGGCGTGTCTATGAAATATATGATTAATTACTTTTAGTTTTAGTGGATGATTAATGAATATAATTAACAAAATATCGCAATTTGTGAACATCGTTAATCACATATTTGATATGTATATTTGAACAAGTCGTGGTTAATAGATATTATCTATATTTGAACATCTCAAAGTCGTGATTAATTATGTTCAATGGATGGTTAATGAGTTGCAGCACTTTGTTATATTAATTAACTATTCATGGAAAGTAATTAACTATGTGTTTTGACTGTGTTAATCAACCACATTGTTGTCAAAAAATTATTTTTGTATTACATATCTGTATGTCCATAACTTTTGTCTTTTGAGTCGATGAAACAATTATGTTTTCTTCTTTCACTTTATGGTGTTGCAGACTCCTAGGAAAAGTACATCAAGTGAGAAGTTTTCCTCTAAAGATGAGAGCAAGACACAAGCACAAACCAAGTCCTCTAAGGAAGAGAACAAGATTCAAACATCTACAAAGAAACTTATTGCTGATGGAACTATGGAAGAGCAAGAAAAGTCAAGTAAGAAAAGGAATTCTTTTGGAAAGAAATCATCAGAAGCTGGATTTCCTGGAAACTTAGTCAAGGTTTCTCCAAATAGTAAAAAAGTGACAGATGCAAGTGTTCAATGGACTTCACTCCCTTCATCTATTGCAAAGCTTGGAAGGGTATATTTATCGCTTTATAACTCTTTCTTTGTTAAGTTTTAGCTTACTTGACTTTTATCTGTGTCATTAGTCTGTTGTTGCTTCCGGTGCTCACAGCTGAGAGTTGAAATTTTCACAGGAAGTTCTATGAATGTTTTGTTATATTCTTATTTTATTTTTTTTACATATTGACAGGAAGTAATGAAGCACAGAGATGCAGCACAAATGGCAGCAACTGAGGCTATACAAGAGGCTGCTGCTTCTGAGAGTTTGCTGCAATGTCTTAGGTATCAATATATTCATGTGAATTGTATTTACTTAATTTAGATCAGAACTTCAGATTTTTCTGTTTCTCAATCTGATTGAGATTTTGAAACCAACTCATGTATCATGTAGTTACATGCAATCACTTGTATTTTCTTAAATTATTATTAATTCCGTGTCTGGTGTTTATGTTTATGTTTTATAAGCCGCGACTCAAGCTATTTCTGACACTATTTGGTATATTCCTTGCAGTGTATATGCAGAGCTAAGTAATTCTGCTAAGGAACATAATCCGCAGCCTGCGATAGAGCAGTTTTTAGCTCTTCACACGAGCCTGAATAGCGCGCGGACGATTGCAGACTCCCTTTGTAAAACCATTCCAGATGATTCATCTCCAGATAATGAAAGAATGATAACAGAAGAAACACTAAAACTCAAATCAGATAGACAAAAGCTTGCAGCTTCATGGGTCCAAGCTGCCTTATCCACCAATCTATCATCCTTTTCTGTTTATAAAAGAGAACCGCTATCGTCCACGCTTCTACCTTCAAGTACAAGTAATAATTCTCAAAATCAAAATAATGTTATCGGAAGTAAACCAGTATTAGTCCTAGAAAATTCAAGAGAAGATGTTTCATCAAAATCTAATGGAAAAACCCGGCTGGCATCAGCAGGTAATTCAAAACAAGGCTTACAAGATCGAACTCAACGCAAACAAATTGATCGGTCAGCAAACGTGCAAAAGCAAGTAGTAGAACCTCTTCCAGAATGGATTAAAGGAAATGGCCTTGAAGAAGCAGTTAATTTAGCCGAGACGCTGCAAGTGCGGTCGAGAGACTGGTTTCTGTTGTTTGTAGAGAAATTCTTGGAGAGTGATGGAGACATTGGTTTGTCAAACAATGGTGAAATAGCAGGCATGCTGAGTCAACTAAAAAGTGTAAATGATTGGTTAGATGAGATAGGATGGAATGAGGGTGAATGGTGTCAGATACCAGCCGAGACAATTGAAAGACTTAGGAAGAAAATATATGAATATCTTCTTACACATGTTGAATCTGCTGCTGCTGCACTTACTGCTGGATCACAATCACAATCAACAGAGGTTAAATCCAAAAGATGATATATCAATACATGATGATGAGTACATAGCTTAGATTATTATGGTGGCTATTAGGAAATTTGGTCACCAAAAAATTGTTCAAGGACACACCATAAAATCAAAATGAAAATCTCTTATATTGTGCTTTTTAAGTAAGCAATTTTGGTCTATGTGAAAATGTGAAAAAATGAAATGACAGAACAAAATAAATATTTAAAATTGTTCCTGTATAGAAGAAACACAGAATGGATCACCTGATAATAGAAACACTTTATCTGTTTATTGTTCCTACGATGATAAACACTTTCTTAGTTGTTTTTGTTTTTTTATGACTATTTTTATACTGACCTTTTACTCTCATTGTCTCGTCTCGTCCTCATATTTACCATTCCTTGGATAAATCAAATATTTATTAGTTATATTGATTACTTAAATTAAGCAAACAATTTACTTAAAAGTTTATGATTTACTTGTATCAATACAATAAATAAAATTATATATGTTATATTATCAAACAAATAAAAACTTAAATTTCTTTTTCATTAGGATTCAATTATACATTTTCAATATAAGTTTGTTTACAACGTGGAACAATCATATTCTTTGAATCATTAGAAACATTTTCACTTTTATCTTAATTATTTTTAAAATTATATATATATAATTGATTATTTTTAAAATTACATATTTAATTGGTTATAATATACTGATAAGATAAACAAAATTACATCGACACTACTTGAAAATTAAACTCTTTCCAAATAAAGAATAAGGAGTGTTAATATCATACTCTTGTAACATACATTTTCTATATGGATTTTAATCAATAAAAAAATGAATTATAAAGTATTTGTTAAAAAGTGCGTTGTTAGTATTATTTTAAAGAATAATTTTGTATTTTTGCTTATATATACATACATATATATCAAATGAGAAGTTTTTATAATAAGAAAAATGAGATGAATAATTATTAGTCATCGATCAAATAATGAGTGGTCAAGATTAAGACTAAAAGTCGTATGATTTTTTTTAATTGATCATGTGTCATTTAAATAACTTGTAATTATTGTCATCGATTTATAGTTTAATCATTTCACACTCTCATTTTAATACTAAGGAGGGATTTGGATTGGGTACATTTACTCAATGTATGCATTAGCGATCATCCGACTAAAATCAAATATTTAAATCTCCGTAAATTTAATATAGTTTAAATATGTAAAAAATTCCTGTAAATAAAAGTCATTTAATTTTAATCCCAGTAAAAGAATTATTTTAATTTGACCTTACAATTTTATATTACTTTTAATTTTAATTTGACTCTTTATTAAAATGTTCGTTGAAGTCTATAAAATTTGACCATATGACATAAAAACATTTGCAAATAAATTTATATATTTGATCATAAAAAAGAAAGTATAATTTGATCATAACTAATATGAATATGTATTAGTATTCCTTCCAAAAGAGTTTATGAAATTTCATATTAACATAATGGAATTGATGAATTTGGATGGTTGCATATTACCATCACACATATTATATTTCTATAAATTATTTTTAAAAATTATAAAAAAAATTTGACTCAATAATTATAAATTAGATACACAAACAATACATAAATTTTAAATAATAAAAAATTATTTAGAAAAAATAGCACAAAAGCAAGAATGTTGATGATGTTCAAAAAGCAGCAAAAAAAACTTGGTCAAAGAAGCCAAATGAATGGGAAGCTATGATGATATGAATAAGAATTTCATAATGTAATTTAATTTAGGTCATCAACTATAAGCTCATATTTGGTTCCATCAATTTTCATGGACATCATTCGTGTTTCACAATATAAATATAAATTTCATATTAGGGTCATCAACTCAACTCAAATTTAGGTCACTTTGCATGTATACCACCAAATTTCACAATATGAATATGAAATTCATATTGAAATTGTTTTTTGGGTCATTGGGGCAATTCACTTGTATACCATCCAAGTTTTACAATATGAATAGAAAATTCATATTACAATTTATTTTAGGTCGCATTTGGGTCCGTTAATTCTTATATATATCATCGGAGATTTTACGGTATGAATAAAGACTTTCATAATGCAATTTACTTTAGAGTCGTCAACCATAAACTCATATTTTAGTCCGTCAATCCTCGTACACATCCATTGAGTTTCACAATATAAATACAAGATTTATATTGCAATGGATTTTAGGGACATCAACTCAAAACTCACATTTGAGTCCGTCAATTCTCATATATCACATTAGTATATTATGTTTATCATTTTTTCCCAATTTCATAATATGTGCAAAAAAATCATATCTTCGAAATTTGAATCATGGGATCATTATTGTCTCCTAGTTTTATGACATGGGCAAAAAAATCATCTCATCCAAATTAGAATCATAGGATCATTTCTTTCTTCCTAGTTTTATGATACGGGCAGAAAAATTGTAGTGATGGCCTTATAGACCTTCAAACATTACTTTTATATTAGAAATTAAAACTCATGGCAAACCTTCATTTAGCATCATAATTTCTTAGGCATACCTTCCCAATTTACAATATAAATTAAGAGTTATATAAAGCTAAGCACCAAAGAAAGTGTTCATATAATATGTCCCAATTTGAGCAAATAATTAATTGGTTTTCAAATTCATTGAGACAGAGACTTTGTACAGCCAATTTCATATGGTGAAAACATAATTCATATAAATGTTTCTTTTGTGCCCAAATAATTAAGATTATAAATTCTTATTTTTAATCTTGTAAAAAAATAACAAGTTAATGTACCAATGAAAAGACCAAACGTGGTTTTGGACACTATGCAATGAAAGAATTTGTTGACGTTTTATTATTCTATTTATTACAAATTATCAACAACAAAAAAATCACATAATTAAAGATGTAATGGGTCTTTAAAAAAATCAACAAAAAAAAAAAAACTCAAAAAATTCATATATCTAAAATCAAATGTAGCTATTGAAATTTGAAATGAATCATTTGAAAAATAGATAAGAAAAAACTTGCAAATTATCTGTTTAGAATTCACCTTAAAAATTTGCATATTTATGGTTATGATTGCGAAACTTACATGATTGTAAGAGGATTTTCTCGTCCAAATCTTCCTATTCATGGTAGGAGGACTCTACTTCTGGAGCACTACATTGTATTCAAAATTTGATGTAGAAACAATGAGAATCCTTGGACAAAAACAGCTTAATGCCACATCCCCAAAAAGACAAGCACATGTACATGTGCTTGTTCTTCAACCTAAAGGTGCTTAAACTAGTGTTTATGAATGAATACTTGAAAGCATGAAATTTATCTCGAGCTCCAATTTTAGAGTAAAGTACATAATCATCAAGTGTTAGATAAGAAAATTATTGATATAATTTATATTTAATTCACGATTCATTTAATCACTCTATGTAATACTAATGCTCATAAATCGGATTTTCTCTCAATGTTTGTCGTAAAAGAATGATCGAATGAATGAATTTGTGCAACCCCTTTTTCTTCTAATTTATCTTTAAATTTTAAATTTGAGTTTACTCTTTCCATTTTTTATTAAAACGTTTGTTCTTTTTTAATATTTGTTTTTAGCAATTTAAATTTCAAATCAACGTCACTTATCCTTGTCACACTTGCTATTTGTACAAGAAATAGCGAGTCAACGTGAAATTAGTCTAATCATATACATACACATAATCAAATTTTATTCATCTCAATAAAAATAATTAACAATGAATCAAATTAAAAATAATTTCAAATTACAAAGTCATATTAAATTTTTCTTTTTTATATAGACTAAAATCAAAATAACAATTTTTTACATATTTTAAGTCATTTAATTTTTAAAATAAAAAATAAAAAAATAACCTGAGATTTGGAGCATCCAATGGTGGATAGTCTCTCTTTGGATGATGACATTCTAGAAAGTACTTAGTATTCTTAAATTAAAACATTTAAATTTCAAACTCCACTGTCTGTGAATGAAGAATGATGGGAAACACAATTATTCATCTCTTGCTTTTCCTTCTACTAACTTTTCCTTCTTCCTTTGCCGAGCTCTTTTTTGAAGAGAGATTCCAAGGTAAACTTTAACCTCACATCATGATTTCTTCCTGTTTGTTATTTTCCGTTTGCTTCAGTTTCAGTTTCAGTTTGTTGATTCCATAGTAACAGAAGCTAGCTTTCTAACATTGATTTTATGAAACAAAAGATGGGTGGAAGAGTCGTTGGGTGTTGTCTGATTGGAAAAGAAGTGAAGGAAAAGCAGGTACCTTTAAATACACTGCTGGAAAATGGCCTGGAGATCCTGATGACAAAGGTACTCATTCATGTACTACATTACTATTATTTCATTTAATGTGCTATTCAATTACTAAATTTAATACATTTTAGCTCTTCAAATTATAATCTTTAAATTTGCCAAAATAAATTTAGTTGCTTAAATTGAACATCATGTCATTTTCTTTTCCAAACGTAACACTTCTCTTAATGTAGCAACAGACTATTCAAGTTAATATGTAGGTCTTTCATTAGCTTTGATGGATATTTACAAACAAAAAATATTTTAATGGAAGGACTAAATTGATTGACGATCTTTAATTTAAGAGGGAAAATAATGTTGATTTACTTGGCATTGAATTGATCCATGTAATTAGTGATTTTAGTTATGGTGTTATAGGCTTGATTATCACTAGTGTTCTACAATTCTTGCAGGTATTCAGACATATAATGATGCCAAGCATTTTTCCATATCTGCAAAGATACCAGAGTTGACCAATAAGAACAGAACCCTGGTGGTTCAGTATTCTATTAAATTTGAGCAGGATATTGAGTGTGGTGGTGGTTACATCAAACTTCTTTCTGGTTATGTAAATCAGAAAAAGTTTGGCGGTGATACTCCTTATAGGTTTGTCGATTTCTTGTAACCTGTATTTTCCTTCTTTTGCAATTTAGAAATTCTTTGACTTTGTGTTTTAGTAGTGAAATTATCTGTTTTCAAGAGTATGTGGAGGTTAGCTCATCATTGTTGATGATCAAAATGATAAGTTTTATGCTTGTATATTTTATGCCTCTATTTTTTTCACTGCTCCCCTCAATGATCGTGTTATGTGTGAGTTATACTAAATATCTACTTTTGATCCAACAAAAGGCTATTTCAAAGAGGAACCTATCTGCTTTTATAGGAACACATTAGTTGTTAGTATGTTATGTTAGTAGCCAGAGTTTGAACCCTAGAAGACCTTCTCATAGTCCTTCAAGTGTCCCAGTTCAACCACTAGAGCTATGCCTTGGGGACGAGAAACCTATCTGCTAATATGGTCAAGGAAACAACAACAACCAAGCCTTTTTTCCACTTGGTGGAGTTGGTTATATAGATCACTTGACATCACAAAGTCCTGTCATTTATCAATTCTAAAGATAAACCATTTAAAATTAAATTTCTCTCAATGGTTCGATCTATAATTTTCCCTAC